>NW_011646042.1:39301-55589 GCF_000223845.1 Gregarina niphandrodes | reverse complement strand
GGGGGGGGCAGTCATTGATCCTCGTCGGCAGTCATCAAGGGAGAGAAACGCCGCAGAGGCAACTGTTGCGATGTCGCACTGCTTCAGGGATGTACTGTCCTCGAGATGTGCCTGGTGTAGTGTCCTCGACATGGGACAGTTGGCCCCAATCCAGGTATGAATCCAATAGTTCGATCACTAGCTCACTAACCCGCTCAATAACCAGTTCAAAGACCGGCCGGGTGCAAGCGGAGTACACGGCTTACCACATTGTCTGGAATGGATCAGGACACTCTGATGACCTGTGGCCCAGTTTGTGACTAGAAAGAACTATTATCGAACCGTGATGTTGAGCTCACCAATTATAGCATCGACCGTGGTCGATTCGGGTCATTTATTTTCTCAATGATATTTGGAACCCCAGTGGGTCGAAAGCAATGCGGCGACACGGGTTGGTTCTGTATAAAGACCACCACTGGTCTGATCTACTACGCGCACCTTAAGACGAAAAGGACTTCAATAGAAAAGCCGCCTGAAGTACTGAGATGGGAATCGGAAAAAAAGGCTGAAGGCCTCAAGGTGGACGATCAAAAACCGGATGACTCCGAACCCGATGCATCGAAGATCCATAAACTGAGCAGAGATGCATGCATTTCTATAGCTATTAACTCAATCAAGGAGAACGATGTTACACCTACAATGCCGTACGATCAAGTAATCATCACTAACCTGGTTCATCATTTTGTAACCTCCCAGGTTACCGTATGTGTAGGGGATACCGTATCTGTAGGGAAGGCACCTACAACGGGCGTAGATTTGATTTTTGTCCGAATTGGCGCACACGTGTGGGTTCGGCATGTTGCTGCACACACACAAGAGTGTTGCACAAGAGTGTATTTTAGGTGGAGAAGATGTTGAAGTTGGACGCGAAGTTCCTGGCAATCGCAGACGAGGATCGACAAGAGATGTATGAAGTAGCACGTAAACTGATCTTGCGGGGTCGGAGTTACGAGGCAGGGGGTTTGGATGACTTTCGGGCCGAGTTGGAGAAAATCGATATTCAACCAGTGCACACGGTGGACGAGATTTTGGGAGTGTATTTCAAAGACCCAAAATGGGAGAGAGTAATAGGGACCGAAGGGGCGAAGGTAGCGGTGCTAGATTCCATCGAAGTCGCCGAGAGAAAATTGGCCCGAAAGTTCCAGATGTGGTTACCGGAGTTTGCCGAGTTGGTCAAGAGGCACTTCAAGTCTTATCTGGTAGGAAAAAAACCCTGGGACAATCCCACCTGGGATGACGATGAGCGGATAAGTGCGCTGCTTGACGACGACGACTTTGTCGTGGAGTTTGCGACCGACAAGAAGCTCCAAGAAGTCAAATCCTACATTCAACAGAACTTGGCTGACAGAGCCTGTCAGCTGAGCGACATCAACCTACTCCATTTACCCCTGGAAAAGGAAATTGGGCTTACAGAATTGATAGAGTCTGTCGACTCCCAACGCCGTTCTCAGCAGGATAACCAAGATAGTCAAGAAGATAACCATTCCCAAGAAGATGATCATTCCCAACGAGATATAGATAGTAGTAAAGAGGACGATCCCCTTGAACACCACCCCCATAACGACGGTTTCCCTAAGGAGGCACCTCCTGGTCATAATCGTACTGGAGGAGGTCGGCCAAAGGAAGGCTCTCGTACGGGCGAGCCAAACGAAGGCTCTCGTACGGGCGAGCCAAAGGAAGGCTCTCGTACGGGCGAGCCAAAGGAAGGCTCTCGTACGGGCGAGCCAAAGGAAGGCTCTCGTGCTGAGGAGACAATGAATCAAAGGGGATCCTCGCCTTCGGGTCCACGGTCTCCGAAGAGTCCCGGTGAGAGTGTTCGAAGCAGACAGCAAGGAGAGACCACTCGACCCAATGACCCTGGATCTAGGGGCTCTAGGGGCTCTGAGTCTAGGGGCTCTGAGTCTAGGGGCTCTGAGTCTAGGGGCTCTGAGTCTAGGGGCTCTGTGCCTAGGGACTCTGCGCCAGGAGGGTCCCATAGTAGAGACTGTCGGGGTGTGTCCGTGGAGGGTAATGAGGAAGCGAAGAAAGACACGTCGGAGGTGAAGCAGGAGGTTGATAAGAATGAGTCGGTACAAGATAGGTCCGGCGAAGGCAAGAATGAGGGAAGCCTTCCACAGTCTGACGCTGTGGGTGGTGTTAATGAGCGGCTGTCCGAGCCGAAAAAACGCAGTGGCGAAGTAGTTAGCAAACAGGATACGAATTTAGACTATTACTCAGAGGAGGCAAGTGGGGGTGAGGAGGGGTTGGTTACGGCTACCCATTCGTCGCGGACGGCGAGCAACTCGGCTGTAGCTGCTGACAGACAGATCGACAAGACGAAGGTTCGAACGAACAGGCGCCCTCGGTACTGTCTGTTGTGTCGGGAAAAGCAGGTGTGGGGCAAGTGCAATGCAATGTTGGACAGTGAGTCCATGGCGGAGGTCCTAGGAGATATCTGGCAAGAGTTTTGCCAAGGTTGGTGGGAGCAGAAGCGACCGGCGGCGGCTCCGGAGGCTGGGGCGGATCCGGAGTCAGACGCGGCTGAAATAATGCAGGGGGACATCGAAACGAAGCAGCAATCCAGTGCCGTATCGAAGCCGTCGGGCTCGGATGATGGAGGGACAGGAGGGGACGCTGTGGAGAGCTCGCCGCAGGTTACGGACGAGCGTCTGACTGCGCCGCCGCCGTTGTCTCAGGTAGAGTTGCAGCAGCGACGCCGGCGTCGGAAGAACCGGAAGAAGAGACGTCGTGACACGGATGAAGACGTCGAAAAGCGGAGACGTCGCGCCTCGGCCGACCATGGTGGCCGCCGCGTCATATACGACCGCCGTAGAGGCAGCTACGACCGCGGTGGCCTACCACGTCGGAACAGTCATGATGGTGGCACGGACCACCGACTTGCCCCGGGCGACCGCAACTACCGTCCGCGGTACGGCCGAGGCTATAACCCCAAAGGCGACTACCGCGGCGCAGGCCGCTACCGAGAGGAGGACAGTCGCTACCGCGACCCCGACAGCCGCTACCGCGCCGCCGACAGTCGCCACCGCGACACCGACAGTCGCGATCGACGAGACGAGGGGCACCGCGACGAGGACTACCGAAAAGATGGCGGCGGCTACCGAGAAGGTGGCGGCAGCTACCGAGATGGCAGCCGAAACAACTACCAAGACGGAAGCCGAGGCGGCTACCGGGATGGCAATGGTGGTTACCGAGATGGCAATGGCAGCAGAAATGGTGGTTACAGGAACGGCGGTGGAGGCTACCGGGACGAAGGGTACCGAGATGGAGGCTACCGAAATAGCGATGGGAGTTACCGAGATGACCCGAGTTATCGGGACAGACGCTCTGGCTACCAAACAAACCCTTACGGCAACGGCAGTCGTTCTGCTTACCAGTCTCGCTATGATCAAGACCCCAACCGGTCGCGGACTTGGCGAAACGAAACGTCGCAACGGGACGACCCAGATCGCGGCAGAGAAGACCGCTGGCGCGACCGCGGCCGAAACCGAGAGGACGGCTACCGAGCGGAGGCCGACAGGGAATCGGGCCGACCCGCTGGTGACCGAGCAGGGGGCGGGCGGTATCCGGAAGACCGGCGCCCACGTCGGACCAGCGACTACGGCGGCAAGCCTTATCCACGCTGACGCTGGGTTCGCCTGTGGCGATGAAGATGGGACGGGTGTGCGGCGGCACGACCTTCAGCGGTGAGGACCTTTAGTGGTGAGGACCTTCAGTGTGGGTCATCCTTGTGTGGTAGGTCAACACTGTCAGTCGATCGATCTCTAGTGGGCGTCAATGAGTCATTTATTGAAAAAGTGTCCGACACTTAGAGCTGGGATGGCGCTAGTCCATTTAGTCGGGTAGCACGATCACGGGGACGTCCCAAGGCCCGCTGAGGTTGCTCTTGTACTTGACATTGAGAAGGTACAGGGCAGGTCCCATAAACAGCAACACCATTAACCTGAAACGCAAACGTCCTAGCCCACTCTGATAGATGAACTTTATCCACAGTGGTTGGCCTGGGTCCGCATGACGTAACGACGTACGGCCACGACGGGGGATAATGATAGGGAGCCGTCAATGTCCACATTACGGACACAATGGCATGGCAGGTGTGGTGGTACGGTGGACGTGGTGGTACGGTAGGTGTGGTAGTACGGTAGGTGTGGTGGTACGGTAGGTGTGGTGGTGCGTAGGTGTGGTCTTACGTCGCAATATATGTAATCATTAGCACTGTATTGTCTACGAACCAGTGAACCAAAACCAGAGACACGCTGGTCAAGAAGCCAGTCAGTCCGACGTCGTGGACCCACGGCTTCCAGAGCTAAAAGAGAACTGTGGGATGTTGGCATTCTTACATAGACAGATCTCCGTAACGGTAGGGTTAAAATCAGTGCACTACGACAAAGGAAATATCTGCGGTGGAACCCGCTAAGGGAAAGGAAAGTGTGCATTACAAGACGCCAAACAATAGAACGGCGAACACTTGGTCAGCGTCCCGCAGTCTTGACACGAGCAGTGTTGTTCCGACGATAGAGGCATTCAATGCCACAGCGCCCCCATTGTAGGGCACCGGTAGGAACACTCTCTGATGGTCAAATGACACCAGGTGAATCAAAAATAGCACTGAAGAGAAATATGCACGGATTTGGATAAATAGGACAATTCTGCGAGGGCAGAAAGAAGGGGGTCTGGTCAGGATGCATTACCAACTGTTAGGCATATAACCGTGTCATGACTGAAGCTTTGAGTTAATGTCTGCAGTAACGGAGAGAGCACTTTGAGACAGCCGATAATGACTGTTATCCTTTTGAAAGCCGTCATGCTTCCGTCAGTGGAAGGGTGTTGGTCCATCAAATCCACAGGTTTCTTGGTCCACCAAGTACCCAGCCAGTATAAAGAGATCAAAGCAAAGTCTATAAATGTTAACGTGGCTGCACTAATCATCGAAGGCTGTCGGTCGACGCCCCGCCAAATCGCTATATGGATAACCACAATGCATATAGGCTGCACTATTCGTCCAGTTAAAGAGACCAGGTACCAGTATCCATAACGTGGTGGTTTAGCTAAAAGACGAAACATATCACAGGCCGTAAACCGATCGCAACAAGTCCAGAGAGTAGTCCATGCAGCGTAGGGAGGGATCATAGGGTATACATACCATTCTGAACAAGACAGTCCAGGAATCGTTTGGTGTCTGTATAGTCGTCTGGGAACGGTTGCTTCGCGTACAATACTTTCCTCCAAACGTTAACCTTATATCGGTTGCCAGAAGATGACTTCTCCAGCACAAATGAATTACTAGACCATGCAGGCACTGCAATACATCCCGGCAGTGTTACAATATCATCACTCTTTTCATTGCTTCCGAGTTTGGTTACTACCTTTAATGAAATCAACCTGCTTAACCGGCGCACTCACCATAGCTCGTATGTTCCCACATATTTTACACGTGGTAGCTGCTTCATCGTATTTGGCTCCATCAAACGGGCAGAATAAGCATTCAACTGCGCCCCAGGACCGCCGATCATTTTCTGCCATTTTTCATCAATCAAATTCGCTCTATCATCGAGCCCTCTTCCTTTTGTACACCACGCAATCACCAGAGCATTTTGCCAGAGCCAGAAAATGAAAAGGGCCCTCCAACCTGGTCAAGTACCAGCAAGCATTTTCTTAGTGCACACACGTGTGCGCTATGCATGAACCAGGTGAACAGCGATATTTGGGAATTGCCGTTCCGGAGCATTGAGTTTATCACCCCGATTAAGAAGCGTCCGCATCTTCATAGTGGCCTATATGGAATTGAACAGGGCACTTATCAGCCTCGCTTTCAGAACAGTTGGGAAACGGATTATATTCATGAAAGCTCGTCAAGTGATGTCGGAGTCATCAAAGAGGCTGCTGTCACTGAATTGAAGGCGGCTCTGGACACTGGTCAAGACGCTAACCTGAGCATAAACTGGTAAGAGAGCCCTATATTTTAAGCGACACGCTGGAAGGCTTCAGAGGTTGTTTTGGGCTTTGAGAGGCTACCAGCGGTACCCAGACAGTATGGAACGGGAAATATTGCTACAGAGGTACTGAATTATTGGGAGGGGTCATTATGTGCCCCTTGCAGAGAGATCCGAAATTTTCACCACTGCGCGCAGTCAATTACATCTGAACTACTCCATTACATGGTCGCTGAGTGCTCTACCGCAGCTTTGCTGGCGGGTTTTGTGGAATTGGACCCAGAGAGACACAAGGGAGTGTTCGAGTTTCATGCTCCGTTGTTTTCAGCTGACCGCCTATTTGTGAAGGACAGCATTGTTATGACTTTTGTAGCAGGAGGTACTGCTACAACGCGAGACCGGAAGGAATCTGGGAACCTGGCGGTGGATTACAGATCGGCATATAAGACCTACAAAAACTGGGTTCGGGGTGCCGAGTGGTTGGCGGCTGCTGTCATGAGGTATGCGGAGGACGATCCCGTTATTTCGGTATGGCCGGGATACTGCGGCTTTGTCGACTGGGGACCAGTGAGTGCGTTTTATGAACCCCTCTTATTGCCGGGTAACAGGCCGTTGAAGAGGAAGCCGGCTGACATATTGCATAATACAGATGACTATAACCGGGCGGTGGCGACATTGTGCCAGCACCCGGGATACGAAGGGTTTGATTCCTCCAGAGTTTTGCACTGGTTCCAGAATGGAATCTCCAGCCTTTATATGCATGATCCGTTGTTCGGCGGCTGGTTGGTGGAGTGGTACCGCCGGCTGAATCTGAGTGAGTTGCCTGTGGGGTTGTCGGATTTGAGGAACTTGCTTTGGGCTTCGAAGACGAACGTGGTCACCTCGGTGGAGTGCATTTTGTACTGGACCATCCTCGAGGGCGAGCTGGGATTGTTGCACTTCCGCAATTTGGCGGAGTTGCTGCCTCCACTGGCTTTTTCGCCGACGATGATGATGTTGCCCAACTCGATTGCGGGCAGTCAGGTGCAGCAGACGCAGGCGTCGAACCTGTCTCGGCACTGCATCAATCTGCAGCAGGTGAGCGCGGAGGGGCCGCGACTCATCACCATTCCGGACATGTTGCTGCGGCGGTGTCCGTTGGACGTGCTGGTGCTGCGGGGCGAGCAGGGGAGCGACGTGGGGTACAGCAGCGGGATGAACTTCCCCACCTTCGCCTCTTGGGCGCTGAGTCACGACGCGGCGGCCTGGAGCGGGGCGGGCGCGACGTTGTTAATGTCGCTGCGCACGGGGCTGTTGGAGTTTTGGCACGGGAACTGCATTACGGGTTACGAGTTCCGCAAATGGGTGAAGAGTTACGGACTGGGCACGCGCGACGTGTGTCAGTACGTGTTGCTGAACCCGCTGAATGTGTTCCATGCGCACCTGCAGGCGTTGGCGATGCGCGAGCTCGTGACCAAGGCGTTGAAGCGGCACGTGCAGCAGGGGCTACGGCTGCAGCGGGCGCGGAAGCTGTCGCAGCAGCAGGCGCCGCAGGTCGCTTTGCCGCGACCGTACGACCCGCGATTCGACCCTGCGCAGGTGGTGCGGCATTTCTTTGCCAGTTCGACTGCGGTTATGGACGAGATGGCGCGCTGGTTTCAGAGTTTTCGGCAGAACGTGGCGGCACAGAGCGCGGCTTGGTGGGAGCAGAACGTGACACCGGACTTCACGGCGTTGCTGACGGTGACGGCGAGCAGTCCGTTGCTGGCGCTGCCGTCGGCGACGGAGGTGTTGGACAACGTGAAGAAGGTTAGTGAGATCGCGCGGTTGCCGGCGACGTTGCTGGCGACCTGCCTGCGCGCGGGACTGCGCTTTGACCTGGGCGAGGAGGCGCCGACCTACCGGTTTCTGGGTACGTGCTTGCGGCAGGTGGGCGAAGGTGTGTTGGACTCGGTGGTGCAGCGCGCCTCGAGGTTGTTGCGGGCGGCAGCGGACGCAGCGGCGGAGTTGGAGGTGAAGTTGCCGGAGCACGTATTTCCGCGCGTGTTGCTGGCCTGTGGGAGCGGGGCGACGCGGCGGGTGCGAGCGGCGGATGATCAGCGTGCGGCGGCGCTGGAGCGTTGTTGGCACTCGCCCTCCTCTTTCGACTACCGTTCGCGAGGTGTGCCGCAACAGGCGGAGTTCAGTGAGCGCACGGCGTTGCGGGCGGTGAGTTACGGGCTGCGTCCATTGGGTATGTCGCACGGTGCGGTTGGGCGGCTGAGTGCTCAGCTGCGTCACCGCAAATGGCCTTGCCAGCCGCTATGTGTGCGCGAGCCGGAGGGGTTGTGCAGTGTGTGGGCTCAGTACGCGCGCGCGGTGGAGGCGGGTTTTTTGATCGGTCTGTACTGTGCGGAGACGGAGGTCTGCGAGTGCGCCCGCTGGCCCCGGTTATTGCTCGAGTATGCCTACGCCGCGCTGCAGCACGGCGAACTGGATGTGGCCTACCACTGCGCCATCCGCGTCGCGCGTCTCCGCGCCGAAACGCTGCCGCGGATTGAGGATGCGGTCCGGGCGCGCTACCTTCTCTTCGAGGTCGCCTGCGACGCCAGCATCCCGCTCGAGCACGCTGGCCGACTCTACCGCGCTTGGAGCGACGTGAAGCGCAAGCCATTGAGCACCGAGGGCCGCTTCGACACGATCCGGTGTCTCGAAGATATTTATGCGCACATCCCCGCCGTGCAGACGGACGGATTCGTCAGTGGGCAGCAGACGGTCGTGCCGCTGTTCAATCTGACGCTCGCCACGCGGCTTATGGCCGCACTTTCCGGCTCCGCTGCGGCGGGCGAAAGCAGTGAGGCGAAATTGCTGAGCAAGACCGTTTCGCGACTGCTCGAGACGACCGTCCAGCTTCTGCAGCTTTGCCACTCACAGTACGTCCCGCTACCGCCGCTGTTGCTGCTTGCTTTCCGCGCGCGCATCAGTTACTACCGCCGCGTCTGCCAGCTCTGGCCTGAGGGTACGGCGCGCGGGAGCCTGCGCCACGCCTTCGCCGGCTACCTTATGGAAGCGCGGGAGGCGCCGTGCGTGAGTGACAAGGTCTTTGGTGTAGATGTGTACTACTTTTGCCTGCTGCGGTGCATTTCCGAACACCGCATCGCCAAACACCGCAGCCGCGATCTGCGACCTGTGCCGGTCGACGAGCTCGTACTGCCCATCGGCGCGAGCAACGTAAACCGGCAGGAATGCGACCCGGACGGCTCGATCGCGCAGCTGTGCTGGCTCGCTTCTGTCCTCGTGGAGTCGAGTGCCTCGCCGCTGCAGCCTGAGTGCATCGGAGCACTTATCCTCTGCGGCAAGGACTTGGTTGTGCGCAGCATCTCGGACATGGCCAGCGCCTTCACGGACATGCGCGGCCCACAGGACGCGGCCTTTGCCGCTGCGTTGCGTGACGAAAGCCTCGGACTCAGGGTCGACAGCCGACTAGGCGACGAGAACCTGAACGTGGACTACCTCTTCGCGCCCGGCTATCACCCCAAGGCCGACCGCCAGCTGCGCGCACTGCAGCGCGTGCTCGGCCTAGCCTGGTATAACCCCAGTCGCCAGCGCCTGCTCGAGGTAGCGACCAACGTCTGCTACCGTGTCGCCTATTACCGGCTCGTGCTCAAACTTAAAAATCTGCGTCAGTACAAGACCGTTACGCTCCGCGACCTACGCGACGGTCAGACCGTCGTGCAGGAGGTCCCGCTCGAGCACGCTGACCAGACGCTGGCCAAGTTGCGCGAATTGGCCTGGGAGATTTTATGTGCTAAGGCGCTCGGCCTCTCCGAAACGCAGGAAATGGCGCTCGTCTCGCAGTGGCAAACGCAGGGCACCTACGTGCGCGACCGCGTGCAGATCCGGCTGAACAAAAGCCTCGGCGACAACCCCTCGGTCGGCATTAACCATGCGTTCGTGCAGGAAGAGTACCAAAGTCTGCGCGACTACCTCACGCGACACCTCGACGAACGTACGCGCCAGGGCATCATCGACCAGTGCCTCGCCTGGTGCGACCGCAGCGAATATCCTGGCATCCAGAACTACGTGCTCGACCGCACGCGGACGCCGGCGCGCTGGTTCACCGACCATGTGCTGTCTGGCGGCTCGCTCGAAAGTTCCGTCATCTTCGACATCATTCGCGGCAGCCACACTACGCACTGGCTCCGCGCCAAATGGCTCATTCACTACCTGTCCTCCGTCGTGGGACTGCGCAGAGCCGAGTCCGCGCGTGAAGATGCCGCCGCCCAAGGCCCCGCCGGCATGCGCCACGCCGCCGTCTACAACCAGTGGATGCTCACTGCCCGCGCCGCCGACAAGGTCGTCGACAACCTGCCCGCGCTGCTGCCTGTAGTCCGCATGCGCCGCTCCTGAGCCAAAGTCTTGGCCCTTGGCCCTTGGCCGCCGCGTGACCCCTGCGCCGGTTCGAGGCCGGACTCCCTGGGCGGAGATTCGGAGCGGAACTCGAGTAGGACTCGAGTTCTACTGCCCGAAACTCAGTCGGGTGGCAGGCGCACACGCGTGTGGTCGATGCGAAGCATTTTTCGCGCGGCATTGGCGTTCCTCGGAGTTAGGGTTCAAGGTAGGTTGGGGCGGTTGGCAACGGAGTAGGTGTTTTGTAGGCCAAGTAGGACTCGATGGGCAAAGTGTGGTGGGCGTTCCGGATGCTTCCATTGCGGCTCCAGACAGCGTTCTTGGTGCAGCAAGTGCGGCGGTGGGTTCGGACAAAGTCGCGGACATGATCGCGCGGTCGAAGCAGTTGGGATCGGGTGCGAAGGCGGGCGACCCGCACTCGTTGGTGAACAAGTTGCAGGATGCGATTTCGCGTGCGAGGTTGGCGCGATCGAGCGACCTGTCGTACGAGCAGATGGAGCAGGTGGTGAGTGACACGAACGAGGAGTTGCAGCGACTGGAGGAGCAGGACAAGTTGAACAAAGTGCAGGACGCGTTGGCGCGGGCGCGGGTGGCGCACAGTAGCGCGCCGGCGGTGGACCCTGCGGACGAGGCGAGCAGTATGTTGGGGGCTTTGCGACAGGCGGGTGCGGCGCAGGCTAGCCCAGAGTTGAAGCAGAACCTGGCGTTGGGTGCGCAAATCGAGGGGTTGAATGCGAACATTGCGAAGTTGAAGGACGTGGAAGCACGTGCGGCGGCGTTGGAGGCGCATGCGTCGGAGGCGCAGCGTAGCGAGGAGGCGGTGCAGGAGACGGACGATGCGTTGGCAGCGTTGAAGACAGCGTTGCAGCAGGCGCAGAACTTGGAGCAGGAGCAGAAGTTGATGACTTCGGGTGAGCCGGCGGAGAAACCGGAGTTTGGGCCGTCGGCGGTGGAAGCGGAGGAGGCGCAATTGTTGGGTGGCGAGACGGCGGAGGTGTTGGGCGACCTGGCGGCGGAGCAAGAGGAGGAGAAGCAGGTGACGAGTGGGGACAATCCGGCGGACCTGATGACGAACATTTCGCCCCACGACACGGCCGAACAGGGTACGTTGGAGACGGCGATTCAGGTGATTCGGAGTGCGGCGACGGACCCGCGGGACGCGACGGAGAAGTTGATAGAGTTGATGCGGGCGGAGGGGGACAAACTGGAGAGTTTGGGTGACAAGGTGAAGGCCTTGGCGCAGGCTAAGGACGAGTTTGTGGCGCAGTCTGTGCGAATTTTGCGGGACGCGGAGAACAGTTCGGGACGCGCCAATGCGGAGGCGGACGTGGCGAACGAGTTGAACGCGGAGGCGGGTGCGCGGCTGGAGCAGCTGGCGCAGGGGGCGCAGACGGGGGTGCCGGGGCTGGGTGCAAGTGCGGCAGGCCGAGGCACGAAGGCGGTAATGGCACAGGCGGAGAAGGCGAGTCAGCGGGCGCAGTTGGAGAGTCGGTCAGCGCAGGAGTTGGCGGCGAGTGCGGAGCATCTGAGTGCGCGGGCGACGGAGATGGCTGATTCGGTGGAGGAGCAGACGCAGATGATGGAGGAGTTTCTGGGTAATATCAAGATGATATCGCAGAACGCGTTGGATGAGGCGCACAGGACGGCGACAGCGGAGGGGTGGGTGGGTCGTGTGGAGGAGCAGCGGGACGGGATTTTGGCGGAGGCGGCGACGTATGAGAGCATGATCAAGGACATGCAAGCGGACGTGCCGCGGGAGTTGAGTTTGGGTGATCGTTTGCAGGTGTTTGCGGACCAGACGGTGAAGAACATGGCGGGGTTGCGGAAGGAAGCGGGTTGCGAAGAAGGGCACCAGGCGGCGCACGAGAAGGAGTTTGCGGCGGTGACGGGTGAGAGTGCGAAGCATATTCCCCATGAGTGTACGGAAGAGACCTGTGAGGAGGAGGATCCATGCGAATCTAACTGTCCGGATTCCACGCCCGCACCGGCTCTGCCGCCGGTGCATGAGGTAGATCCATGTGACCAGGCGCTTAAGGACGCTAAGTCACGTCTGGGTATGCGTTCGATGACTTTCTTGCAACGACCCATTTTGGCTCCCGGGCGTTTTTTATATGAACGAACTGCATGAGCTAGTAGACAACTGGTCAGAGAAGGACCTGACGAGCGGCACGTACCAGCTGCCGAACTATCTCCGGCTGAAAAACGTGTGGAAAGAGTGGGCTGCCGACAAGGCGGGCAGCGCAGGCGCCAGGCTGGCCGATCTGCGCTACCTCATCGGAATCGGACTCACGAGTGTGGACAGTGAACTGGGAATGGCGATTTTAGACCGCGTGATAGACTACAACCTACGGATGACCGCGGAGCCCCGCAGTCCGGAACTGGACTTGACCACGCAAGAAATGATTGATTTGCTCAAAGTAAGAGCTCACTTATGGAATTTACCGGTGGGCCCCATCCGTAAGCCCCAGCTGTGAACCTTACTTGTGGGCCTGCTTGTTTGTGAATATCGCTCATTTGCGTTTTATTAGTGGATTTCTCATGTAATACCCACACTTGTTTTCTTGTAGTATGCCCTGGACATCTTGCTACCAACAGAGAGTTACTATGAGAATTTCTTGTCATTATGGGCGATCCAAAACAAGCTAGTCGCTAGTCTGCGCACTGGGGAGAATGGACTAAGCGAGAAAGTACGGATCGACAAAGGAGCGAGCGAGAAAAATATACTAAGATCCATGTACTCGTCCTGGAGAAGGATCCGGGGCCTAGAAGTTGAATTAGCTTGTATGACTGTTGAAAGGTATTATTATATAACCATCGCTTGTTACGAAGTGTGTGTTGGAAGGAGGTGGCATAGGCCATTTCCTGAAGATTTAATTGCAAAATGTTCTTACCTAATTGAGGATTTCGTTCAACGGAATGGTCTTCGATGTGCATATTTGCCTCTGTTGCTTAGCGAGCAAGATACGCCAGAAGGTGAGAATGAATTGGTAGGAAAGAAGCCTATGATTAGGGACAGAGACATCGTTAATATTGTTGCAGCAAATGAGATTTTATCTTCATTAGAGATCCGTGCTCTTATTTCTGAGTTACAGGCGTTGCGGATCGCTGCAGTAATTGATCGTGATTCTGTACATCTGGATAGGTTAGAACCTATATCCTATATTTGGACTAGGAGTTTAGGTTATTATTTCAAAGCAGATCCTGCCAGCGCAATTCATCAGGCGTTTGATACCTTGGATTTCATGTCGTGGCAAACTAGTGATCCAGACAGCGAGAAGAGTATTAAGTGGGCACTGGTTCGATATTGTGAGTTGTTATCAATTCGTTGTAGTCCAACTCAGGTTGAAGACTTGTGGAATTTTCTAATTCAAAATCCGAATGGTTCAGTTGAGGAGTTTGAGTTCGTGGACCTCAGGAGGCTTAATGAAGTGGTCCGAAGTCTGATATGTGCGTTACAAGATTATGAAGAGGCTTTGCAGATTTTATTGGAACAGTTGTTTTTCCAGGATGAGGTGTTCTGTCGGGCATTGGTATTGAGAGGTATATATTGGCCTGCATTGATATCAGCTGTAGATCATTTGAAAAGCTTGGATGGGAAAGGATATCGTGGATCACGATTTTGTAATAGACTTCGGGATCTTGCTGCATATTATTCAGAGTGCGAAAGATTACACCCAAAGATGTACTCCCATCCTTTGTTATACAAATTATTACCTGAACAGCCAGAGATGTTTCCAGGACACATGATTGTATGCGAAAAATTATTAGAGATGGGACTTAACCTTAACAGCGACATTATTGAAAACACGTTACCTCGTAATCCAATGTTTATTGGCCCATCTCATGGCGATATAGACGAGGCGGTAGCACGAGGTCTAGAACGAGCTATATGTCTCGCTTTAGATGAGATAGGTAACTACTCATTCCCCGGAGTACCTGATGACTTTTGTTCCGAGAGTAATCTGCCAATGTTTCTGAGACCAACGATAGAAAAAATATCTACAGCAAATGGTGTTGTGTGCATGGTGATCCCGAACGATCGACACCCGGTACCGTCTTCGATAAATGAGTATATGAAGACTTCTGCCATGTCGACAAAATTAGAACAGAGGTGTGTAGAGAAGATACAACAATTACTCAAACAAGGCAGTACGGCCCGGCTTGAGGTAATTTTCTTGCTTACCGTATTCAGTGGATTACGACGCCAGGTAAAGGAACGGTATTTTTGTGCTATAACTGCACAAGCAATGTGCGCTAATTCACCTGACTGGTACAGTACCTTGAATGGCCTCTTAATAATCGCAAACGGCACTGGCGGACTCGTGGAAGGATTGGGCGACGCCGCTGTTCTGGAGCGTCGAGAGAATGGCACTCTAGAAAAGAACGTTGTGGACAGTTTTGCCCACCGGGCATATCGCCATGGTGAGGGGATGGAGGAGGTATATGCCGTCTTCGACTATTGGTCGCAAGTGGCTTCAGACGTCTGGGGCCCAGAATGTCGGCTGTGGTCGCATCTTTTGTATGACCTTCGATACAATAGTGATTTGGGTCCTAACGGGATCCAGTCGTCGCCCTGGTATGATGAAGCGCTACAATATCTGTGCAAACGTCCGTGCGAGAAGTTTCCGATTGCGGAACAAATAGTTCTACACTACGTTGACCTAAAAGATCGGTTGGTGGTTAACGCCTTAATCAGAGGCCTTGAATCACACATCTCTGCGAGGCTGACGCGCCAAGTCGAGACATTCCTTCGCATTGACGGAACCGACCAAGTGGGTGCCGACACAATCAGCTCCGATGAGGAGGAAGAACGGAGCGATGCCTTCGCGTCGCCGCCGGAATGTTCCACTAGCAGCGCGCCTCTGTTGGCGTTCACGGCCGAGCTGCGGAACACGGCTTTGGGGAAGCAGCCGGAAGCGCTGGCGGCCAAACGATCTACCGAGTCCAGCCAGGAGTCGTTTCAGAGCGCCGAGTATGTGACGCCCCCGGCCCTCGGCACGAGTATGTCGCCGACCAATGTACCGGAGGACGAGCACAAACGAAAGGCGAGTGGCGGAGTGCCGGAGACTGGACCTGATGAATCGACAATGTCCGCGCAGAAAGTCGCGGCCGGGCCAATGCAGGACGCCGCAACTGAATCGGTGCAGGACGCAGAAGGCGGATTGGCTGAGAGGTCAGTGAGCGACGGCGCGTGGAAGAACATCTTGTCGGGGGAGCATTCCAGTCGGTCGACCTTTGGCGACCACCCGTTCGGCGGACGGCTCCCACAGGGCCCGCCCATCACTAAGTTCGTGACTGGTTGGCTGGCCTCTGCGATGCAACCGATCCTGTCGCATGTACACGCTGCGACGGACTCCGCGGCGGAGCGACAAAGGTCCATGCCGGTTGCGGACTTCGCAGATCCGCAGCTTTCTTCTGACTCTTTGAAGCAGAAGCGGGCGGCACCAGACGATGAGAGCCGAATGCAGTCCGAAGACTTGGCCCGAAGGCCGCCCGAGATCGAACCCGATCTCACGCGAACCGCAGTCACCACCAAACGCGGGCTAGGAAGACGCGTCCGATCCTACAAGGGCTCGCCAACGGCCGTGCCTCAGTCCTCTCCATTCCCCGAAGCGAGTGCTGTGCCTTTTTCCATGGTTCCAGCCGCTGCCAACACCGTCCCCGCAATGATTACCGTTCCCGACACAGATGCAATGGTTCCCACCACGGACGGAATGGCTACGGACGGAACGGCTACGGACGGAACGGCCACGGATGGAACGGCCACGGATGGAACGGCCACGGATGGAACGGCCACGGATGGAACGGCCGCGGATGGAACGGCCACGGATGGAACGGCCACGGATGGAACGGCCACGGATGGGCCTGTAATCGACGCGGAGGGAGTATCCCCCGCGGGCGAAGGTTCCGAAATGGAGCGGGCGATCGACGACGCCGCTCGAGAGACCCGG
>NW_011646042.1:37353-38947 GCF_000223845.1 Gregarina niphandrodes | reverse complement strand
CGGATGGAACGGCCACGGATGGAACGGCCACGGATGGAACGGCCACGGATGGGCCTGTAATCGACGCGGAGGGAGTATCCCCCGCGGGCGAAGGTTCCGAAATGGAGCGGGCGATCGACGACGCCGCTCGAGAGACCCGGAAAAGTTGTGGACGAGCGAGGTCGATGAAGGTGTCGGACAGTGAAGGTCCCGACCGGAACTCCATGCCGCCGTGTGTAGATTCGCGATCTACCGACTTTTTGTCGAGTCGCGACGGCCTGCACCGCAGCCTGGCGGACGCGTCCGGCGAGCGAGACCCGGGTTCCTCGGCGTCCCTGCCATCCATTGGGCCTGCCACTCCACTGGCGGCCGTTTGGGACAACGACCGCCCTCACTGCGCTGCAGATCAAGGACTCGAGACCGGGCTGCACGGAGACCTCCGAAGTCCGGGACTGCACCCCGAAGTACGGACAGCACATTCCGAAGTACAGGTCGAACTGGCCACTCCGAAGCAACAGGACACTCCGGAACAACGGTCGGGGCAGTCCTCCCCCGGGTCGCTGCTCTCTAACTCCTCGCCAGGACACCCTCAGGAGGCGAACCCTCAGGAGGACGGGTCTCAGGAGGACAACTTTCCGGAGGAGGACTCTCAAGGACCGCAGTGGGAGCCGGACTGTGCGCCTGTGCCGCCGGCAGCTAAGGCGTCACCAGTGAGAGCGCTATCGTCCGGCTTCGCGCCATTCGACAGTCCGTTTCCAACAAAGGAAATCAATGTGGACCACCCCCCCTATTACGGGGCTGACGGTCTAGTCTTTTCGAGCCAAACCTTCGATCAGGCATCCGATGTCCCTCGTCCGGGTTATCCAAATGGTGGTGGACTCGACGACGATCGGCCCAGCGACCTTCTGATGGACGGGTCATCTGACTCAGCCACGGACCTAGCCGCTGAGCTCGCCTCCGAATCAATGTCTGGACCCACTTCTGGACCGACTTCTGGACCAACTTCTGACCCAACGACCGAACCGGTCTCCTTAACAGGGTCGAACCCTACGGCTCCGGAAAGGTCGCAGCCTGCGCCGCCGACCCCGGCCGCGAACGCGGTCACGATGGATGGCCGCACTGGTCAGGCATCGCCTTCACCGCGGACGGCAGACGCTGATGGGCAGACGACAGGAGCTGACTCGCGCACGTCAGAGACTGACGGACGGACGGTAGAGACGCGGCTTCCGGACTGGATCCCACCTGCTGCGGGAGATGCTTCCGAACCACTTCGCAAAACCACGGCAAGCCCGCAGATGATTCACACATCTCGCAACGAAGCATGGGGCGACGCAACTCTAAAGCCCATGGTCCGTGCCCATTCCGTTGGAGATGAGCCAGTCCTAATATCTGAGGCGGGAGCTGTTGAAAAGAATTTGCAAAAGGCTCTTCAGCCTTCTGCGTCCCGAAAAGTTGGCCTGAACAGGCGGCACTGACAACGTGAACAGGCGGCACTGACAACGTTAGGGGCTAAGATGTTAGACGGTGGCTACGATAGGGGCTGCACTACGTTAGGACTGGCTGGTGAAGACCTTGTTCATCGCGGGTGGTCTCTAACAGAGGGGCCTAGTCAGTG
>NW_011646042.1:34513-37333 GCF_000223845.1 Gregarina niphandrodes | reverse complement strand
GACGACAGGAGCTGACTCGCGCACGTCAGAGACTGACGGACGGACGGTAGAGACGCGGCTTCCGGACTGGATCCCACCTGCTGCGGAGATGCTTCCGAACCACTTCGCAAAACCACGGCAAGCCCGCAGATGATTCACACATCTCGCAACGAAGCAATGGGGCGACGCAACTCTAAAGCCCATGGTCCGTGCCCATTCCGTTGGAGATGAGCCAGTCCTAATATCTGAGGCGGGAGCTGTTGAAAAGAATTTGCAAAAGGCTCTTCAGCCTTCTGCGTCCCGAAAAGTTGGCCTGAACAGGCGGCACTGACAACGTGAACAGGCGGCACTGACAACGTTAGGGGCTAAGATGTTAGACGGTGGCTACGATAGGGGCTGCACTACGTTAGGACTGGCTGGTGAAGACCTTGTTCATCGCGGGTGGTCTCTAACAGAGGGGCCAGTCAGTGATGTATCTGGGAGTGTCGCGCTAAGCAGCGTCGTGTGTTTTATCGTGCGGGTGCACACCGGCTGGGGACAAAAAAATATGTCGGCCATTGTGGCGAAGGGTCCGGCTGAAGATGGGGCAACATTGGTAGAGAACCCATACGCAGATATAATAGTTCCGCCTCCTGCGGTTCGGGAGGTTATAGATAAGACGGCTCAGTTTGTGGCTAAGAATGGTGTGGAGTTCGAGAAGCGGATGATGCAGGAGGCGAACGCGAATGAGCGTTTTGGTTTCCTATTTCCGAACCATGGGTACCGGGATTACTACGACCGCAAGTTACAGGAGGTTCGGGAAGGGAAAGTACGCACTCTAGTGCCGGTGGTACCGGATGTTGTGAAGAAAGTTTGGGAGCGAGAGGCGGCGGCGCAAGAAAAGCGTCTGGCGTTAAAGAACGCCGCGGAGGGGCAGGGTAGTGGTTTTGAAGCGCTGGAGTTGGATGAAAATGAGGACTTCATGGGCTCAGGAGAAACAAATATCGGTCTGACGGGAGGCGGTATGGAGCGGTTTAGCTTGATACGGCCTAATGTGGGCGCTGAGGAGGACGAGGTAATAAAGCTGGTTGCACGTTTCGCGGCCTGTTCAGGACAGGCGTTCGTCTCAGGGCTGAGTCAGCGCGAACGTGGTAACAATGCTTTTGATTTTCTAAAGGCGAGTCATCCGAGCCACGGTTACTTCCGGTCGTTGATGGATTCCTACGCCCGGATCATCAAATTGAACAGAGAAGGTGAGGACGAGTTTTTCACCAAGTCCAGGCTGCGAGTCATCAGTCGACAGGCCGCAATGGCCAGTTGCAGCGCGGACGAAGACCTGAAGGCTCCGCTATATGGCGAGAAATTGGTGCGGAAGTTGCTGGCGCAAATGTACGTGCGGCAGAAACACTATGCCAAAATCAATGAAGAAAAAAGAAAAAAGGAGGAAGCCGAGGCAGCCGACAAGGCGGCCATGGCCAGTATCTTATGGGACCGGTTTGTGGTAGTAGAAACCATCACCTTTACCGACGCTGACGAACAGCTGCCCCTACCGGCTCCAGATTGGACTGTTCACGCCACGCCGCCTGAAGAGCCGGTTCAAACCGCACAAGACACACCTTCTGAAACAGCGACCAAACCGGCCACCAAACCGCCGCCTCCACCGCCGCCGGTCGCAGTCGTGCAACCCGTTGCCGCCGTGACTGCTCAAGTGGACGGCGAAGAACAAAAGATTATTCTCAGACCCGATTATGTGAGGCGACCGAAACGTGCTGTGGCCAATAACAAGTACTTCAAGTGCCCCATTACTGGGCAACTGGTCCTAGCTGAGGAAATGAGCTCTCATCTTAAAGTACTCCTTCTGGACAAACAATGGAAAAAACAAAGGGATGATCTATTAACCAAAGCGCTAGCAGATTCCGCGTATGCACCCGACTCAGATATCGAAACGAATATCGCCAACTTCGTCCTTAAACGACCCGACTTATTCGGTACTGTGGAAGACGAAATACACGAACACATTATTAGGCCTGATACTATCACAAAAAAATCCCGGCTGGGGTAAGAAGAAGCTCCAAGGCCAGTTTTTAATATGGCTTCCTCACTAGAATCCTCGGCTCGGAAGCTTCAAGAAAAATTGGCATATATCCAACGTGTAAGTGCAGACGGGCAGTTGGGGTAGAAAAGTGGCGGAGTCGGTCGGCGGCTGTGGTTAGTCGGTCGACACAGACGGGTATCGCTTCCTTTCCAGAATTGTGGACATGGTGTTAGCGCAGACGAGGAGTGCGAAATCATTGGTGAATGTCTTGGGCTCTTTGGGGAAGTCATAGAGTCAATACCCGATACCATAGGGACGGAGGTGTATGAGCCGATGAATGCGTATGTAGCAGAGCAGCTGGACGTTTTTGGTTTATATATAACCGACAAGATTTTCAATGCCGGAGACTTGTTTAAGACCCGTTTCAAACATTTCGTCCATGTGTTGAAGCTGCAAATTATGAGGAGAGAGTTGCGCCTTGACGGAAACATAAAGTTGGAGTGGAAGGAGAACGAATTGGGGGCGGATGGTGAGGTTGTTGGAGGTGGTCAGTTCCTGTCGCTTTGGACACGCGTGTGTGCGAAGTATCAGGATTGCGCTGATGACAAAATAATCAAAATATTTCCGAGGCATTTAGGGCGTCATCTCCTGTCTTACAAGGATATATGCTTAACTCTGTATCAAGCAATACCAGTAATAGTTAAAGAAGTGGACGGGGCCGCCTTCGGGCGCATTTTGGAGCAAATGCCGTCATTACGGCAATTCGAAGGAGGGCCTTCGGGAGGTGCTTCGGGAGGTGCTTCGCGAGGTGCTTCGTCCCGGGTAAA
>NW_011646042.1:26117-34493 GCF_000223845.1 Gregarina niphandrodes | reverse complement strand
GAAGCTGACTAAATTATGGAGGAGAGTAGTTGCGTCCTTGGAACGGAACAATAAGGTTGGAGTGGAAGGAGAACGTAGTTGGGGGCGGATGGTGAGGTTGTTGGAGGTGGTCAGTTCCTGTCGCTTTGGACACGCGTGTGTGCGAAGTATCAGGATTGCGCTGATGACAAAATAATCAAAATATTTCCGAGGCATTTAGGGCGTCATCTCCTGTCTTACAAGGATATATGCTTAACTCTGTATCAAGCAATACCAGTAATAGTTAAAGAAGTGGACGGGGCCGCCTTCGGGCGCATTTTGGAGCAAATGCCGTCATTACGGCAATTCGAAGGAGGGCCTTCGGGAGGTGCTTCGGGAGGTGCTTCGCGAGGTGCTTCGTCCCGGGTAAAAAACTTGTCGGCAGTGCTGAGTTGGCCGGCCACATTCAAGCCGGCACGAGTTTACCAGCTCGCTATAACTCGCGCGATTGCCAACCCGGAGTGCCGACGTTTGTTGCTCAAGGCATTGTCAGTTGACGTGCTCGTTTCCATGGAGAACCCGGTGGAAGTGTGTTTGTGGTTCCAAGAAGAGTGGGAACACCGAGATGACCTGAATGAGTCTTTGTGGATAGTACAGAGGCTGTATGATTGCGTGGCCAATGCCGAGTTGCAGAGTCGGGCTGTTTCGTATGACCCGTCGAAGGTCTGTGATATAGTTTACGAAGTATTTTCTGTTGCACTGTTTTCTTGTGAAGATCGGGATATCATTCTCGACATTATGGAAAGGTTGCTGGTAGTGTTTAATCAAAAGCAGCTGGTATACTTCTTTAAGAAAGCTCTGATGATTGCAGTGGATGCGCCCACACCAGCGGCCATTTGGTGTATTACCTTTGCCAATGTAATTTTAATGAAGGCACCGGACATTATCATACCTATGATCCATGTTAACCCAACTTGGAATGATCTGGTTGATATCAGAGCACCTCTGTGCGCACCCGTCTCTATGCCTGCGTCTTTACCGGAAGCTACGAGCGAGAGTCTCGAGCAAACACCCATTCTTGAAACCCAGCTGCGCACCGCGCAGCTGTGCTGTTTTGAACTCCAGCTCCTTAAACATCATGCCAGTCCAGCCATCAGATATGCCGCACAAAATCTAACAAGCTCACTTAATGATCCAACTGCGCCCGTAAAATTGCAGCAAGCTTTGACCCAATCTAAAAGCACGAGCTCTTTACACTTGCTTAATAACAATGTCCGTAGAGTCATGCAAAGACTTGCTCTTTTTTCATGAGGCAAATAGAACACAACGTATTACAAAATGACACGCTGGGAACCATAGCCAGCAAATACAACGTCTCTATTCAGTCAATCAAAGCTATCAACAGACTAAGGAATAACGAGGTTAGAATTCACCCATCTGGTCCTGTGCATATGTCCCCTAAACCATCCCACATAAGTCTTACAAACCATAGCAATGCCCGTAACAATGTTCTAATCACCGTTAATAAGAGTCTGCCCCCCCTCAACAGATATGGCCACGAAAGAGCCTAATTATACCCGTGAAGGATATAGAGCTGTCAAATACTAGGCTAGTCACAACTACAACTAGTTACGATATGGATACTGGCGTCGACGGCAGGCTGGATACGTGTTACTTTGAGGAGCCGTATGAAGGCGCTGGCGGGGATGAACCGTGCACAAGTCCACCAAACCCATCTGATACAGGACAACCGTTCAACGTAGGGGAACTCGGGGATCAAAAGGCTGGGGATAGGGATGCAGATGAGGACATACATAAACATGTAAAGGAAACACAGATCAACTGTGCAATGCGACGACTATACCCCTCCATTGAATCTTGGATAACAGGGAGAATTGTCAGCGCCTCTAAGTCGTTTAAGAAATCCATGGCTGTCTGCGATTGGATAGAAAGGTGCAGCAAAACCCCCGTTTACGATGGCAGGCCATTGGACCAAAGGGAATGCCTGGCATACTTGGAAATGAACTCCTTCTCCATATTAAAAGCACATGAAGCCATAATCGCAGACCTTAAATGGAGCCAAAACTTAAGGCCATGCTCCGAAGGTCCTCCTGCAAGGCCCAACAGCCCTGCCGCTACCTCGGAACGCTGTGCACCTTTTGAAACCGAGTTGGTAAATCGGAAAAAAACAAAGGGCTCCCCGGACATAACCTCGACCACCTGACGAAGCCCTCTGAATCGACGTCTTTGCGCCGACGTGCATCTCTGGTTGGTGCGTCCTTCTGTAGCAGACCGCTGTCTGTAATAAACCGCCGCCTGTAATGGACCGCCTGCTCACAGACAACCACCATCTGCCCGCGAACACTTAACCCAATTAACCACAAATGTTCGACCATAAATGTACGGCAGCTCCCGGGTAAACACCAAAGCCAGTTTGCGGTAAGACAGCATGGAGCAAAACCGTCATCTAGACGACTTGGTTTTTTTGGTAGGCCGATTCCAGGGCGGTGCACACGTGTGTGCGGATGGTCAAGATTAATGCCCGGGTGAAAGGCAAGTATGCGTCATGAGGAACTTTCCGCTCGGCGAGCTCCAATACCCGGGACATGTTCCCGTTGGCAATTTCTTTCTCTATATCTAGCGGGAATTCCAAGTATTGCCAGCCCTGTGCTAGACTTTTGGCCATGTCGCTTGTTCCCTTTACTTTTTCAACTAGATACCGAATTTCTTGAAGCAGGACGTGAAACGAAGGAATATCGTTATCCCTTAGATTTCGCATCAAGCCAATACCTAAGAGTAAGCATTCAGTTTCATTGAAAGTTAGCCGGGAGCGAACATTTCGGCTGAAGTATAATTTCTCCAATTGGTCATAATCCTTCTTGAATTGCTCTTCGTCCCCTACTGAAATAGCAAGGAGAACGGACTCTTCCAAAACTTGTTTAAGCGTTACTGCCGCATGTTCATCTGTCGCAACCGCCTACCATGTTTCTCAGCGTGACATCATGATGCCCCTGCCCCTACAGCGACATGCCCCTGCCCCTACATCGTCATGCCCCCGACAGAAGCCCCCCTAGGGGTGTGTTTGCATCTGTGTGTGTACAGGACCGATTTTCAAGGTAGAAATAGAAAGGTGGTTTACGATGACGGTTTTGAGTTTAATATCTTTGAGAGCTTGTGTCAGTGTGGTTGTATTGGTTTTTTGGTAGAGTCCATTGGGTGGTCTTGAGTTGATGATATTCTGGAGGTCCATATTTTTGACGATGGTTTTTAATTTGCACCTGTCGCACCTCGTGGTGGTGCATGTCTGGATATGCCAACAGCTGATCGGAGTTATTTAAATCAAGAGCTTGACTCTTATAAAAACAGTAGGACTGCACAATGCATTTGACCAGAGTTCCTTAAGGGTACCAATACGAAAAGGAGGTAGACGAGGAGCCGGAGGAAGAAGAGGAGGAGGAAGACTATTACGGCGCCGCGGAAGAGGAGGACGATGAAGATGATGATGATGATGCGGATGAAGCTAATGTCGACGATGATGACGACGAGGAATATTCCAGCGGCTCCCACCTGATGCCGTACACACTGGATCAAATTGACCAGAGGGTCTTTATTCAGCGCGTTGAAGGAAAAGGGAGATGCCTCTTTGCCAGAGTCGCTTTAAAACCAGGAGATATTATCTTCGTGGAAAACCCCGTATTGGCTGCTACCCCGAAAACTGATCCGGATTTGTGGGAAGAGTTGGCTCGTATAAATGAAGAAGAAGCGCTTTCGCTACCTCCGGTATGGCATTTGGGTGCCGTAACATCATTAAGGAAGTTGGATCTATCCCAACAACGGGTTATCCAAGACAAGTTTGTTCCGGATCCAGAACAAGCTCCCAGTCGCGATGTCATCAGAATTCTTAGTGCCACCGGACTTGCTCTGGACCCCATGAAGTATGAACGTGCCCTGAATGCATGGCGGTTCAATGGGTTCGGACACCATGCTGAGGACGACGGACTGATTCTATATAATCGCATATCGAATATGGCGCATAGCTGTGAGGCATCAGCAACCTGGCATTATGCTGACGAAGACGCCTTTGTCCTACGAGCAAGACGACACCTTGCACCAGGAGACGAGATCACCATATCATACATCAACGACGATGACTTATACAAGCCAGTACATATACGTAGAGTTAAGCTCTCATCTTGGCAATTTACCTGCCAATGTCGTCGTTGCACACATTCTACTGACACTTGCCGTGGCTTCCTGTGTCCTGACTGCGCCGCTGGAACTATATTTCTCAAAACGGATGTCTCCGGCGAAGACGAATACTATACCACTGCTAGTACCTGCACCGTCTGCCATCATGACTTTGACGAGGAGGAAATTCGACGCTACGAAGAACTTGAAGCTTCCTACGTATCAAGACTCGATGACACTTCCAAAGATAATCTACTGGACGCTGAAAATGTTTACCAAGAGGCTGCTAGGGTCTTCACACAACACCATGTCATGTATGAACTTGATACCATCTTATATTACGGCTATCTACAAGCTAATAATATACCTGGTGCCGAAAATCACATGAAGAACCGCATTGAGTTCCTCTCCAGAGCCTCACCCAAAGTCTCCTTGACTCTTGCTGGTCTGTGGGAGGAACTCGGAGACCTACTCAGCAAACATATTGAAGGCCAAACCGCGATATCCGGATACCATAAAAACAAGATCACCCGCTGCTATGAGAACGCATTTAATAGCCTCATAGTCCTATGTGGCGCTGATCATGAATATACAATAGCAGCTCACGTAAGTTTGGATCCTATGTTGTTGTGCTAGCCCAATATTCGTGTGCACACACTTGCTACCAACATTCGTGTGCACACGTGTGTGCACACACTTGTTACCAATATTCGTGTACCCCCCGTGCCCCGTGTGCACCCCCCCCCCCTCCCCACACTTTGTTCCACATACGGCCCCCATTCCGCTTCGAAGGTTTTGTTTTACATGTCCCACTTTTATAGGACAAGTTCTTGACTGTGAATCAACTGAATGTTATTGATTCTAGCCTCTAATTTTTGTGCAGCGAAAATGGGCGGTGTCGAGGGCGACTGGAAAAAGAGGCTTACGGAGGAGACCATCGCCTATGGCATAGCAGTAGACAAGCAGTTAACCCAGAGAGTATTGAAAGACCCTGTAGTTTCTCCAAGAATAAGGAAATGTCGTCGGCGGTTGGTGGAGCTGCCTCGTAATTGTAAGAATCTCGTTATTGTTTCTCCGCAACTGGTAAACGGGGATGCTCCAAGTACTACGGCAGACGATCTCAACCAGAGTGACACGTTGCGGGTGATTCATCTTACTGAAGTGCACAATGCTGAGGACATTGCATGCTTGAGATCGGCAGTAGAAAACCGACTGGAGCAAGAGGGGCCAGTTTCGTTGGAAGCGATATCCAACGCGGAAGGCTGCGGCGCCCATAGAGTAGCAGCAACGGAGGAGTCCCTGGACGTTTTAGAAGGAGTCTCTGTCTCGAAGCAATCAGTCTCTAAAGAGCTAGCTAAAGAGTCGAAAACGTCAGCGTCCAATGAATCAAAAATTAAGGAAACGCCTAGAGACTTAGGTCCTAGAGACTTAGGTCCTAGAGACTTAGGTCGAACCTTGGCATCGGCGGTGGTCGTTTCATTCACGGTGACCACTGATTATGATTCAATGACGGTACAACAAGTCCTCCAACGAATTCTGCCTTCTGGAGTGGTCGTGCCGGGATCTTTTGAGACAATAGGACATATAGCACACTTGAACCTTCTACCGGAGCATTTGGAATATCGCAACATAATTGGTCAAGTGATCATAGACAAGATACCATCAATTAAGACGGTCGTGAATAAACTTCATAATTTGGACAACGAGTTCAGAAATTGTCCATTAGAATTACTCGCAGGGGAACCCAAATATGATACATACCATGTAAGTGCTACCATGCCCCTTCTCTGCGTTCCGTTCCGTTCCGTTTATCCCCCGTTCTGTTTATCCCCCGTTCTGTTTATCCCCCTTTCCGTAGCATTTTCTCTTAGTATGAAAATGGAATGCGATTTTTCATTGATTATGAGCATGTGTTTTGGAACAGTCGTTTGGCTGGCGAACGGGACAGGTTAGTGAAGGTGATCCCCCATGGAGCACACGTTTATGATGTCATGGGTGGTGTTGGAGGTTTTGGCATATACTTAGCAAAGTTTAATAATTGCCATGTTGTAACCAACGACCTTAATAAAAGGTCGTATGAATGTGCTGTAATCAATATTCAGCAGAATAAGGTTAAGAAGTCAATGGACGCATGTAATATGGACGGTCGTAAGTTTATTAGGGAGATGATAAACCCCAAGTTCAGCCAGTCCTGCCTTCGCAAAATGGGTCGAACTTTTATGACAACAAATGAAGATGAGGAGGAAGGACAGATACAGTCTGCGGTCCAGAACTCCAAGACGGCAGAACATATGACCGCCGAGACAGTCAAGACCAATAATGGCGAAACCAATAATGGCGAGACCAATAATGGCGAGACCAATAATGGCGAGACCAATAATGGCGAGACCAATAATGGCGAGACCAACGTGGGAAGAAAAAAACGACGACGGACCGCGGAAGAACATCAGGTTTATTTCTTGATGAATCTCCCGGCAATTGCCATCGATTTCTTGGACGCTTTCGTCGGGGCTCTCGAGCTCCAGATCTATGAGGACCATCCTAGCATGGTGGAGCCCCACGTATTCGCATATTGCTTCGCTTCCCCCGCCACCCATAAGGAATCTATCCGCCAACGAATGCGAGCAGCGCTGCAACTCGAATGCTTAATACAACGAGGTGTCTTCCCCAACGAGGTGACCTCCGATCAAATCCTCGACCAAATCATTGTGGGAATTGAGGAGGTACGGAATGTAGCTCCGAGCAAAAGCCAATATTGCGTCCATCTTTGCCTTCCATTCCAGATACTAACCGCCGCCAAACTACCCAACGGATCCCCATCCAGCCACGGATCACCAGGCAACGACTCAGAACCGACGTCAGGCGAGCCTGTACCGTGACAGGAGGGGCCACGAGGAGGTGGAATCACGAGGAGGTGGAATCACGAGGCGGAGTAACCGCGAGGTCTGCAGTCACCGCGAGGCCTGCAGTCCTCTTGGACCCTGCCGGCATGTTGGACACGCATGTACGTCTTGACAGTAGACTACACAACATAGTGGGGGTGAACCGCGGCGGTGTGCGTTACTACTGGTGGCCGGCTGAAGTGAGCGAACGGGTGGCTGGCTTACTGGTGAAGCAATTGGGGCACAGCTTCCCAATCAAAACCTTTTCGCCGTGGCAGCAACAGGTGGCGGCGTTCTCAACGCTGAAGCTGGGGACTGCCGCGAATGTATGTCGCCACTCGTGTGGGCCCAGGAAGAAGTACTAAAGAACGTCTGTTCGGTCTGCCGGTGGCACAGGGAAGAGCATAGGGAAGAGGGACGCGTGTCCGTACGCAGAGAAAGAGTGGAACGATAAGGGCCGCCTTTTTTTGTAGCTCTTTGGTTTGCGGAATGGGCAACTGCCAGCTACTCGGGTTGGCATGGTCCTGGTAGGTCAGTGCGAGTCCACCCGTGCAGATGCTTGCTTGCTGCCAGACGGGAGCAATTTTTCCATGGTAGCAGAAACAGTCGATCACAGCGCCGACCTTGGAGGCCGCGAACACCACGCGTAGAACCTCTTCGCTGATGTGCGTGTGCTTGGGACCGCTGCTACCCAGCAACACTAGAAGTCGCATGTTTTGTTCGTTCGTTAGTAAAGCCGCTGTACATAAAGCAAGTCTGCCTGCACACACGCGTGTGCATGCAAGGATAGGAGTCGAGTGGTGTTCGTGCTTACAAGCGAGGGTTTTGTTTAGTGCGAGAGGGAGCATGGAGAGCCCGTCACAGGCCCAAGAGGGCATGACCACCGTAAACAAGGTCTTCGTGGCGGTGCGTATATCAAAGTCGACGGCCTTGCCTCTGTAAATGAATTTGGCAGCATTTGCATGACATACACTGACAATCAAGTTATTAGTTGGAAAGAACTGGGAATAGTGCAGCAGGTAGCTGCATGCAGCATTCCACCAGTCCTTGAAGCTCATACTATCTTCCCCATCCATCCCGACCGCAGTCGCGGCGGCTTCTGTACTGCCGCTCAGCTCGCTAAAGTTTACGGGGCTACAGTCAAGGACGACCCCGAGGGTCTCCATATTTTTTGTATTTAATGAAGTCCACCCACAATGACTGCGATGCTGTCCTCCGAGTCATACTAATTGGTGACGGGGCCGTCGGGAAATCAAGCATAATGCTAAGGTACTGCGAGGACAAATTTGATCCGAAACATATCATGACTATAGGGTAAGATCTTGTTCCAGGGGGGGGGGGGGGGGGT
>NW_011646042.1:20243-25608 GCF_000223845.1 Gregarina niphandrodes | reverse complement strand
GGGGGGGGGGGGGGGAGATTTTACTCCAGGAGATTTTACTCCAGGGGGAGATTTTACTCCAAGAAGAAGTTACCTGTGGAGATATATATCGGAGAGAGTCTCCCACATGAGATTCGTGCACCAACACCAGACCCTGACAGCAGGAGCGTCACCACACAGTTGTTCTGTCGCAGTGTTGATTATAAGATGAAGATTCTGACGGTTCAAGAGGAGCGAATCAAACTGCAGATTTGGGATACGGCAGGCCAGGAGAGATTTAGAAATATTACCCCTGGTAAGGCTGATCATAAAGTGGGCCGCCAGGCGAGAGGAAACCATGCATTATTCGGTGGTAGTTTATTTCAGGAATTCTAACGGCATCGTTCTTGTATTTGACGTGTCCAATATTGACTCATTTGAAAGTGAGTGCACACACGGACACACAATCATTCTGCCGAAATGTGCCGACTAATTGCTCACAACAACAGCGTATACCGACTGTGTATACCAACTGTGTATACCGACTGTGTATACCGACTGCTTGTACCAACTGTAATAACGATCTCATCGGTAGATGTAACGTATTGGTTAGCCTGTCTTGAGAACCATGGCACGTCCCAGAAGCCGAAAGCTCTAGTTGGCAACAAAATCGACTTGACCAAACGCAAGGTCTCCAGAAAACGAGCTGAGGCGTTGGCTGTCAAGCACAACATTCCCTACTACGAGACTTCTGCCTTGAACAACGTGGGTATCGATGAGGTGTTTGAGTAAGATAGCACGGTCAGTCACGAGAGGGACGGTCAGTCACGAGAGGGACGGTCAGTCACGAGAGGGACGGTCAGTCGCGAGAGGGACGGTCAGTCACGAGAGGAAGGGTCAGCCACGAGAGGAAGGGTCAGCCACGAGAGGAAGGGTCAGCCACGGGAGAGAGGGAGGGCTTTTGTTGCAGAGAGGGAGGGCTTTTGTTGCAGAGATATTTGTCTCAAGATCAGGAGCAGTCAAGGTCCTAAGCCGAGCAGTCCCCAGAAGCCCGAGGACAAAATATTCCGACTGGTTGCGGACCCAGAGGGCATTGAAACGATTCCGACGCAGGAGGCGTCTCAGTGCTGCGGCTACAACATCTCTACCTTGACCAAGAAGTTCAGCTCTGGTCATGGCTCAAACGCCAGCCATGGCTCCGGCATCAGCCACGGCTCCGGTTCTGGTCACGGCTCCGGTTCTGGTCACGGCCACGTCTCGGGCCCGAGCCACGGCCACGTCTCGCGCCACGGTTCGGGCGGGCACGTTGCCAATCAGGCTTTGGAACGCTCCCCGGTCTCGGGGCGTTCCACAACTTCCGGACGCACCCCTAAGTCCGGGTCGACGCAGCACTCCGGGTCGCCGCAGAACGCTTCCGGAGGTCGTGAGGTCTCTCCTCCGTCCCGTCTCTCCATCCCGGTGGTTCGCTCGACCGTTTCGTCCACCGTGTCCCACCGGTCGCTGGCGTCTCGGTACTCCAACGTGTCTTCGCACCGAGCCGCCACCAGTCCGCAGGCCACCAGTCCGCAAGCCACCAGTCCGCAAGCCACCAGTCCACAAGCCACCAGTCCACAAGCCACCAGTCCGCAAGCTGTTCCGTTAGCCGCAGCCACGCCCCAAGCAGCCCCCAACCAACCAGCCCCCCCTGTCGGCCGCTCAAATACTCTCAACTCGCCTCCGACCGGCGCGTTCGACTAATTTTTACACCACGGCCGAAGCTTAGGCCGAAGCTTGCTTCGAGCACACTACCGCCGTCGTCTACACACATCGCCGTCACAAACCCACTCCTCATCGTGGGCGGCTTTCGAGTCCTGTGCACCCCCTGAAGCGTCGTCCGGGCTTTTTGTTGCACTTGGTTCCTCTGTTGCGCTTGGTTCCTCCGTTGCGCTTGGTCTTCCTGGGGGGCCTGCTTGGTCGGTATGCTGCGAGTCTGTTTGTTCATTGGCTTCCGCTCTTGCTGGTTCAGCATCTTGCATCATTGACAGGGATAAGAGCAACGATTCCATAAGGGTGTCCAACTCTTGCAGGGCGTTCTGGCTCTGGCCACTAAGCCGGTATTCGTAGCAATCCTCGTACTCCACGAACCCGGCCCTTTTTAGCAGCTTGATATACGCTCTCTGGTCCAGCTGCAATCAAAGTGGAATAAACAAGTTGAGAAGCAGGTCATGGCGATAAGGGAAGGGAGGCAGGGTAGGGAGTCCGGGAGGCAGGGTAGGGAGTCCGGGAGGCAGGGTAGGGAGTCCGGGAGGCAGGGTAGGGAGTCCGGGAGGCATGGTAGGGAGTCCGGGAGGCAGGGTAGGGAGTCCGGGAAACGTGCTACACCCAGGTTTTTAAGTAGAAGGGGAAGTGTGGTGATCGAACCTTCTTCTGGATTTGCTTGTTGGTCTTTTTTAGGGCGCGGTACTTTGCGTTTTCCGGGTGTTCTATCAAGTTACCTGTGATTGTCTTCAGAGTCTTGAACGCCTCTTGCTTCCGGTCGAGTGGGGCCGAATCCAGCTCGGCCAAGATCGTGTCGTAGGTTAAGTTGTCACATTCGTTGCCGTTCAAGACAGTTCGAGAGTCTAAAGCACCAGGTCGAACAGGCGGTCGATCTGGCAGCGCCTGGAGGAACTGTTCACCTCTCTGTCGGACTAATGCGGTGGGGTTTCCGAGAAACTGTTTGCATTCCTGACCTTGGCGGTTGACCAGCTTCAAGCACGGGATACCGGTCACACCGAAATGTCGACACGTTTTGTCAATATTAACACGATCTGGAGTTAAGCGATAGTGTGTCTGGGTGTGTGCATTTGTGTGTGCATTTCGGTGTGTGCATATCGGTGTGTGCATATCGGTGTGTGCATTTCGGCGTGGATCTGTTAAGTAAATAAGCGTACTTTCGAAGGGAATTGCCAGCCAGGGCATTTCTGCTCGATACGTCTGGTACTGGCTGCTGGAACGGTCAGCGGAGCAGAAAACCACTTCAAAGGACTTCTTGCGGGCTTGGGCAGTAAGGTAGAGGGTGCGCAGGATGGGAGTGAACATTCGGCAGGGAGGACAGTACGCTCCGCTGAAATAAATACCGATGACTTCTGCGTCCACGTCCTGAAGGAGGACGCGCCGGCCGTCACGCGCCTGTAATGACGGCCCCAAGAGACCAGCCAGCTCGCCGCCCACCGGGAGTTGCCGGGGCCCGAAAGCCGGAAATGGTGCATCCTCAATAGCCATCCGCAAACAACCTCGAAAATATTAACCTTCCCTGCCGCCTTTTCACCCACCCAGCAACCGGTCATGACCTCACCAGCAACCGGTCATGACCTCACCAGCAACCGGTCATGACCTCACCAGCAATCGGCCATGACCTCACCCCAACCGGTCATGACCTCACCAGCAACCGGTCATGGACCTCACCAGTATGAAGACCTGGTCCGGGCTGATCACTATCTGCCCTACTGGCCGCCATCTAAGAGAATTAAAAATCCGCCTCCGAGAATTGGTGGATATGTCGAAGAAGAACTCGATCTCTAAACGGAGGAAAGACCATGAGGCTCTCAAGCAGCAGTTGCTGGCAGAGGAAGCTGAGCGCGTAGACAAACGTATAAAACGAAGCAAGAAGCTTGTAAGGAGAATACCACTACCAAGCCTCCCACACAACATGGGCTTTATGTCCACGTGCCTGCTTGCTATATCCACGTGCCCGCTCGCTATGTCCGTGTGCCTGCTTCCTATGTCTATGTGCCTGCTTGCTACGTCTCTAATTGTAGATAGCGCCACCCTTGCACGTCACTCCAAACACCGACTGTGCGCTGGTGTCAGAGGAGTCCATCGCAAAAGCCAGACGGAGAGGCAGCACACGAAAAGTTCTGAAACATAAATCCAAGAGAGAAGCCGCGATGGACAAGGGCAAGAAGAAAATTCGCAACGCAATCCTCATGGCCTAGAGCATTTGCTTAGAGCGCGTGTCCAGCTATTATGGGGGTTCTTCCAAATTGGAGGTTCTTCTGATATTCGCATCGATCCTTTATTACTGCCGTCCGTACGTGTCCCCGCACACGTGCTTTTGGGTGTTCCTGCATACGTTTTCGGTGACAAGCATGCATGATAAAAGGTTGTTCAAGAGAGTTATTTCGGGCAATAGTTGGTTTCTGTACCTAACTAATTGGGGGAGTAACTGGTGGGTACGGAACGAAATGTCGGGAAGGGAAGAAAGTGGGTAAAAAAAATTGCGATGAAGTGTTTGAAGACGGCCTGTCCGAGTGATGGTCCGCGCGAAGGAGTGGCAGTGGTGGCCATAGCCACGGGCTTTACTGGTGTAGCCAGCAGAACGGTGCAAAACGTCCACCTGACCCAGAACCAAGTGACACATCAGAAGGTGTTGGGTTATGCACCGATTCTAGCACACTACTCTGACCCCCGCAAGCTGGTTGAAGAACGCGCCGTTCCCGTAGGACTTGATCACGGCGGGCTCGTCAAACTGGGTCTGAACGACATGCGTCCCGCCTCTCTCAAATCCGGCCAATCAAAGGGTCGATCAGCAGCGGTCCCAGCAGCGGTTCCAGCAGCAGGTGCTGCGGGAGCGCGGCAACAACTACTGGCCCTCATCAAGGTCTACCGCAAAGATCATACGCAGCTCACAGCGTACGTGGCCAAGCGGAAACTTACTGTGAAGTCCATCCGAATTTTGTGGGGCACTTGGCGCTCTGCTGCCACGGACCCAAAGACCAAAGCCATTATGAAGCGAATGAAACCCTACGTCCAAGCAATCATCAAGAGTCTCACACCCAACGTAGCTCCCGTGCCAACCTCTGGCAATACATCCGGCCCCACCGGGGGCAGTGGGTCAGGCGGTGGCTTCGGAACTAGCGTCGGCTTCACTGGTGGGCTCGGCGGTGGCTTCGGTGGTGGCTTCGGTGGTGGCCTCCGCGGCGGCTTCGGCGGTGGCTTTGGAACAGGTGGTGGTGGTTTCGGTGGTGGTGGTTTCAGTGGTGGTGGTTTCGGTGGTAGTGGTTTCGGTGGTGGTGGTTTCGGTGGTGGTGGTTTCAGTGGTGGCGGTTACGGAGGCGGTTACGATGGCGGCAGTTCAGGTTTTGACGCTCTCCGTTCGGTTGCGGACCGGGAACCGGAGCAGCCGGTTGTTGAGCCGCAGCCGGTGGTTGACCCGCAGCCGGTGGTTGACCCGCAGCCGGTGGTTGAGCCGCAGCCGGTGGTTGAGCCGCAGCCGGTAGGTGCACAACTGACTGGGGAGCGGGCGGCTGAGGTTATGGCCCCGAAGGAGCACGACAGCACGGGGTCTCGGGTTTGCGTGGATGCGGTGCCAATCCCGAAGGAGCGGGCTGGCCCGCCGAGGCAGCCGGCGCCAGCGGGTCGCCGAGAAGTCCCGTGGAGCCGGTCT
>NW_011646042.1:3749-20223 GCF_000223845.1 Gregarina niphandrodes | reverse complement strand
GATGTACGGTCCGGGTTCGGACGACGAGAATGTTGAGCCGGTGGGCAGGCAGGGCGCCAGTGGCGGGAAGCAGCCAGTCACGGAGCCTGCGGTGGTTCGCCGAGAAGTCCCGTGGAGCCGGTCTCCCGAAGTGCCGATGTACGGCGCGGGTTCGGACGACGAGAATGTTGAGCCGGTGGGCAAGCAGGGCGCCAGTGGCGGTCACAGCAGACGTTGCCGGCAGATGAGCGACAGCCGGTTGCGGCTGGAGTTGTTGTGCCGATTGCAGGAGTTGGATCAGGAGACGGGAGGCCCCGCGTCGGAGACGGGAGGCCCCGCGTCGGAGGCGGGAGGGAGTGAGTATGGGTATGAGGAGGTGTTGGAGGAGGAGGAGTACAACGGTGGGGGTAGACGACGGTCGGAGGGGAGTCAGTCAGCGGGGAGTTGGACGTTAGCTCCGGGCGAGAAGACGCCGTGGACGGCAGCACCGGGTCCGGTGGAGCTGTCGAATCTGGAGCAGTTGCCAGTGCGTGAGGCCGTTGTGGATGCGTGGTTTGAATTCATGGCTGGCATGCGCGACTTTATGGGATCGCTTAGCGCGACGTCGGTCCTAGCCTCTAAGTGCGGTTATGATATGGTGCGAGAGCGGCTCGACAACTGGGTAACGCAACGTGGCTCCTATTCCGCCGGTGGCCGATTGCAAGGTACGTGTGTGCTGGATCCCGGTCGCCTGAGTAAAGCCGACCGCACAGTGCTCGCCAGTCAGGGCGCACATGCCGAACGTATGCTCCACATGGTGGTGGACGCCGTCTTCAACGACATTCGCGGGAACACCACCAGCATCTCAGCCGTCGGCTCTGCCGCGTATGCACGTATGCGTAAGGCCCGACGGGCCCTTACTGACGCACTCCGACGCCGTGACGGCCGCTGCTGTCTCCTCAATCCGATACTTACAGACGACATTGAAGATGTCGTCTGCCGGCTTTCCAGGGTCCTCGGCATCGATCCCTACACCAGTCCCCAAGGCACCGCCCGTCGCAGACGAGACCACTCGCAACCCCTCGATGACTCTACCGTCAATGACACAACCGGCGATCCGGAGCCCGGCGATCCGGAGTCCGGCGATCGGGAGTCCGGTACTCCGGAGCCAGAGGAGTCGCCCGGTAACTTGCCGCGTCGGGTCTCCCGGAAGACGGCAACGGCCGATTGGGTAAGGGAGGCTGCGAAGAAACCACAAACTAAACCTCGTCGGGCGTCTCTTGACCGGTCGGGCTTCGAGCGAGCTGTCCGGAAGGAGTCGAGCCTCGAGCGGAGCCTCGAGCGACAGAATTTCGAATGGTCGAGCCTCGAGAGGCCGGGTGGAAAAAAGGCTTCACACGACGCGTCGTGGAGCAGCCAGCCAGTCACACGCGTGATGGTTGGTTGGCATCGGCGGGACGACTTAAGTGGACACTGGCGCAATAAGGAGTGGCGATTAAGACAGCGACGTGAGCACCTGGACATACTGGAGCGACTGGACTTGCCCTGGAACCCGGACGGTAGTGTGTCTGGCGACCTACGAGTGGGTTTCCGTGATTGGGCTCGCCGGCTGGACGAACGAATGCAGCCGGAGGTCTTGGAGTCCAAAGTTCACAGCCCGCAAAACTGGTTCGACCAAATCACGGATGTGGCGGCCGACCGGTCAGGCGACTGGTCAGTCAACGTGGGTACTTATGTAGAATTGGTACTGGGCTTTACGTCGCCACCGGACAATAACTCGTTCCACGAAACAATCATGCACGTAGTGACGAGCGATGGCCAAAAGATGGTGCGCCGTCTCGAACGGGCGATTACGCAAAGTGTGCTGGAGGAGTGGGACGATCTTACGGTCGAGACGGCAGCCCTCGCCTATGGTGGCATTGAGTACTGCTCAGAAGAAACGGTGCGCATCTTGGTTGATAGGTGGACTGAGAAACTGATGTTCCTCGTTGAGAGTTGGAGCGATGCTTTTCCCACCAGACACAGACGTGGTAGCGTGGCGGAGACGTTGGATATGCTCGACGTCATCATTGACGACGCTAAAGACGAAATAGACATCTTGGCGCAACGCGTTCACCCACGAATATACCAAGCAGTCTACCCACTCCTAAACCGAGTCGAACTCGCCTTTGACATCTTCCAGCGTTTCTACCAAGCATACCTTCAGCCCCCAGCACAGAGGGCACAAAGGCAACATGCACACAAGCGACCCAAGTCTACCGGCAGATCCAAGGGACAGAGCGTTACAACGGAACACGGCGGCACAGCGGAACACAGCGGCACAGCGGAACAAAGTGTCAGCAACCAATCTGACCACGCGGCTGGCAACAGCCAATCGGGCAGCCAGCCAAGTAGCCTTACAGGTACCCCGCCCGACAGCCAGTCAGGCAGTCAACCCAACAGCCTTACAGGTACCCCGCCCGACAGCCAGTCAGGTAGTCAACCCAACAGCCTTACAGGTACCCCGCCCGACAGCCAATCGGGCAGTCAACCCAACAGCCTTACAGGTACCCCGCCCGACAGCCAGTCAGGCAGTCAACCTCCCAGTCTGACATATACCGTCGCAGACAGTCAAGTAGACAGTCCGCCGGATAGCCGGACGAGCAGCCCGACAGGTGCTCAAGCTGGTACCCCTCCGGGGAGCCAGCCAAGCAGTCTGACAGGTGGTCAATTTGCCACGACATCCGAGAGCCGCCCAAGCAGCATGACAGGCCGCCAATCGGGCAGCCAACCAGGACCGTCTGTCGCTACCTCAGTTAGTCCCCAAGTTAGTTCACCTGACAGCCAGCCCGTCAGCTTGATAGGTGACAAAGCAGCTGAACACTTGGACAAGCCGCCGCCGGCGGATGAAAGGTACGCTCGCATAGTTGATGAAGCGTTCTCTCGACTGGCTGGCAACGAGTCTCGATATCGCAGGGAGGTCAGGGAAACGGAGTCGTCGTTCGTGACCGACACTAAAGTGTCCCGTCAGGTTGCTGATGAGTTTTCAAGCACCACGAAAATTTCCAAGTATTCGGATACGGCCTTTAAAACAGTCAAAGAAACTACCACAAAAGTCAGGGAGCTCAACACTGGTCCTACTCGCCTGCCAGTGATCCACATTGAGACCTTGGAAGCCCCCCAACCACGGAACAAGCCGAAAAAGGTTTTCAAGAAGACAGACACTCTCGTGTCGGGAAGTAGCACCTCCCCGCCATTGCTGCGCTAGCTGGCAAAAATCCCTGAACGATCCATCTCGTCTTCACCCGGCGTTTGTTTCTCTTTCCCTTACTATTTTTTCGACCATGGCCATCGAACGTACTTTCGTCGCAGTGAAACCCGATGGGGTTCGGCGTGGATTAATCTCCGAGGTGATGAAACGCTACCAGGTATTCAGCACGGGGTTTCGTGTGCACTGACACCGCTGACACACACTGCCTGTTTGTTCGTCGCGTGTATGATGACACCGTTACCGTTGTTAACGTTACCGTTGTAGAACCGTGGGTATGTACTGTGTGGCGCGAAGTTGGTCATGCCAAGTGATGCTCTGGTGCGGGAGCACTACAAGGAGCACGAAGGGAAGCCGTTCCTGCCCGGCCTGCTAGCGTATGTTGGTGAAGGCCCAGTGTTCGCTATGGCTTGGGAAGGAGAGAACGTCATTGATCAGTCTAGAAAACTTATCGGCGCGACCAAGCCTGGAGATGCTGAACTCGGAACCATTCGTGGGGACTTCGCCCAAGTTATGGAAAGAAACATTGTGCACTCGTCAGACTCGAAAGAGTCTGCAGAGCGAGAAATAAATCTCTGGTTCAAGCCGGAGGAGCTGTGCAAGTACAACATAGCGGCCTCTCCGTTCATCAGAGCTTAAGTCTTTTTTTTGACACACACTGACACCTTCGTTAAAAATTCCTCCGCCTCCTTTTGCCCCATGGCGGCGTGTGCATCTGGACCAGCACTCAGCCAGACCCTTCGTCGGGGCTGGGATTGACAGTTTGGGGTTGACAGTTTTGGTCGGGAATAATTAAATAGTTTTTAGGATGTACGCTTCGAGAAATGAATACGATCGAGGCGTCAATACATTTTCCCCTGAGGGCAGACTGTTTCAAGTAGAATATGCTCTGGGAGCCGTTAATGTAGACACACACAACATCGACACAGCCCGACACATATATGCCCACAACATGTGTGCAAACACGTGTGTTTTAGTTGGGGGCGACAGCGATTGGTATTCGAACGTCAGAGGGAGTCGTGTTGGCGACAGAAAAGCGTCTGGGGTCAAAGTTGATCGAGGAGACGGAAGACTTGAAGAAGGTGGTGGAAATTGACAAGCATATAGCGTGTGCGAGTGCGGGTATAATTGCAGACTCCCGAACGTTGATTGACCGTGGTCGGTCGGACGCGGCGAACTATTGGTTCGTATACGGCCAGCCTGTGCCGGTGGAGAGTTGCGTGAACTCGATTGCGGCGTTCATGTTGGACTTTAGTGGTGTGAACACAAATCGCAAGAAGGTAGTTTCCCGACCGTTCGGTGTCTCACTATTGGTAGGAGGCGTAGACAAACAGGCAGGACCTTCCCTTTGGTGCTGCGACCCATCAGGCAGCACAGTCCAATACCAAGCCGTCGCCATCGGCAGCGGACATGAAGGCGCAGATTCGAAGCTACAGGAGAACTACAAACCCGATATGACACTCGACCAGGCCGTTTCGCTGGCCCTCCTCGTACTCAGACAGGTCATGGAGGACCGTATGACCGCCAAGAACGTCGAGGTCTCACTCGTGCCTGCCGACAAGGCCAAGGTACACGCAATGACCGAACTTGAAATTGAAAACGCAATGGCTGGACTCCCCGCTGCCCAAGACTGGGAACGCATGAGAGGCGTGTAAGCAACGAGAGGTAGGCGATGAGAGGTGGTGAGTATGATAGATGGTTTGTTTGGCGCGTGGGTGTTCAGAAGTGTTTTTCGTCGTCTCGGGGAAGAGGCAAAAGCAGCGGAAAGCAAACGACCTGTCCCACGACGGAGACCGTGTTTTTGACCACATTCTCGTTTTCGTCGCCGTTCTCCTGTGCGGCCCAGGAGATAGGTGTACCCGTGATGAGGTCGTTGAAGGGCAGTTCCGTAAAGAGTCGTGGAGTGGCTTCGCTTGACAGAGGCGGGGTTTTACTAAAGCGCTTTTTCTTCCGTAGCCGTTCTTGGTCACTACCGACACTGTCCGTAGGTGGCGTAGCAGGCGTAGAGCGCTTCTTCCAACTCTCCGTACTCAGCGAGAGCAGGGTGTCAAAAGTTGGTCCCAGGGTATTTTTCGGATCCGGTGGCGGGTCACCTTCTAGACCAAGACTAAGTAACAGACCCCGTTGGGAATCACTTAGATGGGACAAGAAATCTTTTTTGTACCGAATCATGGTCCGTCGCTGCTTCCACTCATTCTTATACCGAACCCACCACAAGTCGTGGTCTCGGTTTTTCTGACTCTCGCATCGAGCTACCATTGTGCCGTAACACCACTGCAACTTCAGATTAGCTCGGCATTTCGATGATCCTTTTCTGGTCTGCAAACATAAGGTCATTTAACCCCCAGCCCCAGACCCAGACCCCCCTCACCCCCCCCCCCCCCAGCCCCAGACCCCCCCGATGTATGGTCCACCCCAGCCCCAGCCCCAGACCCATATGTACGGAGCTTGGTACCCAGCTTACCAGACAAAAAACATCCAATAACGGAAGAACGTGTTTATTACTGCATTTTAGAGCATATTTGTGAAGTTTCCTGGCATTGGTGGCACCTATCATTGTGTTAAAGATATATAGGTATAGGACACACGAGCATAATGGACATAAAGGCACGTCAAAATGATGTGGGCTTTCTAGTTCCTGAAAATTCCTTTCACATATATATCGAATCTTCATCTCGCCAATGTGCCGGTGAGGTTTCCAAACAGTTAATCCGAGCCCTTCTTCTTTGCACCTGAATATGTTTGCCATCTCTTGGTTAATGTACATACCTTGGGCAAGTGTCTAATGGTTGACCCATAACACATATTGACTCTCTTGCCGGTTGTGAGTAATTCAATTTGGATGTGGCGCAATCGGATAAACTCCATAATTGATGCTCCCCGAAAGGCTCCTCTTTAATTTGTTGCATTTAATCTGAGCATAGGGCATGCATCTGGAAATTCTCCTACCGAATTTGACGCCCCCACACACGTGTGCTGCCTTGTTTTCCCAAACCGGGACAAAGCTTATTAATTAATGATACGAATCACCGATGATGAAGATATAGTATTTGAAGAAAACCCGTCCCTGTCTGTCCCCAGCAAGGTCCACACCAGTCAGCCAAACAAGGTCAAGAAAGACCTAACTACAAAAGAATCAGTTAACCTTCCTGGAGTTGTGTATCGCAGTAAAACCGGACATAAAATCACTCGGCAAGAGTACCTTAAGGAACGAGGACTAAACGAGAACTTTGAAAAGTCCAGGAGACAATCAAAAAAAAATGTCATCCACGAGAAGGACCTTGAATGGGGAGGGGGCCTGGTGCAAAAGAGAGAAATACAAAAGATTAGAAAACAACAAGAGGACACCATTGCCGAATCTCTTCACAGGTTTGTCCTAACACTGTCCGCCTACAAGCAAGCACCCCCCAACAGCAGACACTGACGGTCAACATATACCCCCCATCGATAAGACTGGTGACGAGGTTGGCCTTCTTGTCAGGTCTCGCCGCGGCCCTTACCGGGCGTAGGCCGCGCACACTTTCCACCACACACGAGCTCGAAATAAAGAATTCGGAGCCAGAGACTCCGAAGACCCAGATCCCGCAACCCCCGTCACGCTCTTGTTTCTATCCAGGAATCGTCACTTGGTAAAATATCTCCCGCCTCAGTACCGAGATCGTGGGCTCGTTAGACGCCGAGTTGCGGCAAGCCGTAAGACTGGATGACCCCTTATTGCAGATGAAGAGACTGGAGCAAGCCCTGTTTCCTGAGTCGTCCAGTCTTGAAGCGGGGATTCCTTCTCGAGGTTTGGCGGGAACCGCAGATTTGGCGGGCAGTAGATGCCCGTTCCCGACGCCTCCAAACCGGTTCGGTGTTCAGGCAGGATCTCATTGGGATGGCCGGGTGCGTGGCACTGGCTTTGAACAGAAGATTCTGGAAGCGGTAAGCAGTCCATTTTTCTCGTAACGTTCTTTTCGTAGATTAACGAGGCGAGAGCAAGAGTGAATCCCTAGAAAATCACTGCCCCCTAGCTGGTCCCCTTGTTTTGACTGGTTCCGTAGCCTAGCGTAGCCTAGCCTAGCCTGGCCTGTCTCGTCTTGCTCTCTAGCCTCGTCTTGTTGCTAAACTCGTCGGGAGATGATGAGACCCCGCCAAGCGCTTGAGAGCGGCACGCAGCTTCAAGAAACAGATTGGAACATCCGCAACGGGCCGAACTACCGTGGCTACAGGCCTTGTAAGTGTCCCCTTTCCTCTCCCGGCCGAGTTACCACCCCTCCCGCCTACAAGCCTCGGTCCTCGGCACTATCCTGCTTTGTCAACTCATAGAGATGCTGTGTAGATTGTGTCTCGGTGCCAGAGCAGTTTTATGACATAGCCCTCGTCTTCCCGGATGAGAGAGCAGCAGCCCGGCCGCAGTCTTGTCGTGATGATGATGATGAGTTGGTAGATTCGCAATTGCGCAGCTATTTGGTAGGAGTGTCTCGTGGGATGTTAGCGGCAAGTGCGTTGACATGTTCTACTACTCCTCCGAGGTCCCAGTATCGACCGACTGTTCGTTCTGGAGGGGAACATGTGATTGAGATGTCTGCGGCAAGGAGAGGTACGGATTCGCGCCCAGGGAGTGCGGCTGACGAAGAAAATGTTCGTCATCCGTTTCTAGAGATATTGTATGCTGCACCAAACAAAGGCGATCGTAACGGAGGTGGGAGATTGGCTGGGGCAAAATGTATGACTATTCAACAACTGGAATTCATGATTCGGACAACCATGTTATCGATGTTAGAGTCAATTGGATGTTTTGTGACACTGGATGTTAGAGCGAATGAAACGGGAGTAAGTGAATATCATTGTAAGGTTCGCTTGACTGATGAAGCATGTAAAATTCTGGCTGCCAAATATGAATACCCACTCCGTTTAAAGAGCCGAGAATGGATTCAGCAGCAAATGGAAGAGCTCATTGTCGACAGGGAAGAGCTGGCTGAAGATGGGGAATTACTAGTGCCGTTCTCGTTTGACGTCCCTGAGGAAGACTGGGTACACTATGACGGCCTTGGCAGAAGCATGAAGGTCACCGGAGACACCCGCAGCGGCTCTCTGTTTCGGGACATTGACCGCATTCGTCTGTTAACATGGGAATTGGAAAAATTTATTGACATCGATCAAATTCTTACAGAACACACGTTTCGTACCAATGGCCGAAAGGTGAAGGTGAGAGGCCTGAAGGACTTTTACAATCTACACAAGAGATATACCCAGACGTACATTACTGGTGCCGTCGATGACAATGCTGTTGTGGCTACTTATTTTGGCGAACGGATAGGTCTATACTTCGAATGGATGGCGCTGATCTCTTCGGCATACCGCTATCCAGCACTCTTAGGTAGCTTGTTATTTATCATCAATGAAATAGTTCTTCCTCTTGCACGTATGCCGGTACTACGGCTAGTCTTTAGTTCCACATATTTGCTTTACCTCGTTCTCTGGACGGAGAAACTCTTGAGCGACTGGAAACAGGTCCAAAGGAGATTTAGCGCGACACACATTTACGAGGAGGGCCACGCCTACGGCGGTGCATGCCACAATAGATCGGGACCAACGCGTTCAGGACCAACGCGTTCAGGACCAACGCGTTCAGGACCAACGCGTTCAGGACCAATGGGGGAATTACCGCGTATGGAGAAGCGACCAGGAGGGCAAAGCCTAGGTCCAAGAAGGTCGGGGATCGGGGCCAAAGGTATAACCGCTAATCGAACACTTGGGTCCTTCTGTACCCTGTGGATCTTCGTTTCTCTAATTGTTTGCTTGACAGTATCTTTCTATCTACGAGAGCTCGCATTTAATTCCACGTTCCGATTGTCTTACCAAGACACGAAGGTGATTGAGTTTGACATAATGGCACTGGCAAGCGTGCTTCAGTCTCTACTGGTCGTGTTCTTTGACCTCCTGTGGGCCTGGATTGTGAAGCGTTCGTATAGCAACCATTCTCTCTGCGTCAAGACCGTTCTATTCAAGTCTCTGAACCATTTCCTTCCGCTCTTCTACTCTGCACTGGTTCATCCAACGGAGATATCACCATACGAAACGTTTCAAACACAATTGATAATGCAGTTTGGTCTCATCATAGTCGCCGATGTCACGGAGGTTGCAGTTCCCTACCTCACACTCGTCTACAAAAGAAGCTCTTGTCGAAGAGCTAAACCCACTGCTGAAGCCGAACGACTCCTTTCGCCTTCCATTCCATCCGGAGTTCAACCACAACAGCCGTTTCGAGCTACCGTCACTCCCCCGGGCATCGGGCCCATCAGATTCACGGCCGAGGAAGCGGAATATCTCATGGGACACTATGACGAAACTAATTTGGCAGACGATTACTTGGAAGCGGTCATACAATTCACGCACCTTCTCTTCTTCAGTCCCTGCTGCCCTGTTATCGCCCTCTTCACCCTTCTTAGACACAACATTGAGATATATACAGACAAGATCAAACTATGCCGACTCTTCAAAAGATCATGCCTGATGTACGCAGATGACCAAATATACACGAACATACTCCGCATCATATCAATCCTAGCCCTGCCCACATCGCTATCAATGCTACTATACTTCGATCCGGTTCTGACATTCAAACAAAAACTTATCACATTTATCGTAAGCACTCACGTGCACCACTGTTGATCATCGCACATGTATTGTACCTTCTGCCCTTCCAACGCCGTGCCTACATCTTTGTCGCAGATACTCGAGTACATGATGGTCTCCGTGAGACTGTACTTCCATTTTCTACGCTGATAAGGTGTGTGCGCGCTGATAGCACACGTGTGCGGCAACTACAGGCCGCAAACATCGGCATGTGAGAACAGGCAGAAATACGACAGACAAGGGAAGAAATGAGGCAGAGAGATAGGAAAAAGACGGTTGGCGGAGGCTGCCGCCCATAACAATGATCTAAGTTCCAAGGAAAAGGGATAAATAAGGAATTAACGGCGGTGCTTTGCACCAGCCCCTTGGTTCAGTTTTTCGGTGACGACAACGTCACCGTTCTTGCCGAGCTCGCCGCTCTTGGGAGCCGAGGGTTGGGCAGAGACGGGGGCCGGGGCGGCGGGAGCCGCAGCAGCGGGAGCCGCAGCAGCGGGAGCGACCGCTCCGTCGGCGGGGATGGCCGCTCCCTCCGCAGCCGGCGCTCCCTCCGTGGCGACCGGTTTGATCTCTTCAGTGGTGGTGGTTCGGATCTCTGCTGGCTGAACAACGGTGGTCGTGGCGTTCAGTCCGGTTTCAATCTCCGTTGCGGGCCGGGTGGTGGTTGTCACGCGGGTAGCGGTCGCATGGCGTTTCTTGTGGCCGTAAACCCAGAGTCCGGCGATGATTCCAATGACGGCCAAGGCAGCCAAAGCGATCAGGAGTCCCTTCCACCATTTGTACCAGCCATCATCACCATCGTCCTCTTCTTCTTTCTGTACCGTTCTGACTGGAGTGGTGCTCTTCTGTGTTGCTTTCCCAACGCTCGTTGCGGGGGTGTTAGCCGTTGCCGAGCCAGAGACCGATTTTACGGGGGTACCGGCGCTGCCGCTGACCGATTTGACTGGAGTTTGGGCAGCCGCGTTTTTCTTGGCAGTGGCTTGAAGGTTACCGACTTTCTTCGCCGGCGTATTCGCTGTTTTCTGCGATGCCTTTTTCGCTTTTGCGCCAGCCACCGTGGTGCTAACCGCCTTTGTGGGGGTGTTGGCCTTTGTGGCCGCTGCCGGCGCCTTGGTGGGTGCGTTAGCCGTAGGCTTGGCCCTCGTGGTCGCCGCCGGAGCCTTCGTGGTCGTAGCCACTCTCTTCTTCTTGACCGTGATCAATCTCTCCGAGCCGTCCGGTTTCCGTACATGGTGCTGCTCAGTGTAAAACTCAGGCGCCGCGTACGCCGGTAACACAGCCGCCAACAATACACATGTGACAAACGGAGAAACTCTCATGAACCTGCACCTTGCCCACGTGCACTAGCAGACTACATGCGCTACCATGCGGCAATCACGTATAACAACTCTGTCTCCCACTTCTGTCTCGTTTATACGAGACAGAGTCCTCCCAACGCCTTTACCGACTGGTTATCACCTTACCCACTAGTCACCTTTAGTAGATCGTTTACCTTAATCCGTTCGTGAGCGGCCTCCACCAGTGAATCTCCTCCACCAGTGAAGGTCCTCCACCAGTGAATCTCCTCCACCAGTGAAGGTCCTCCACCAGTGAAGGTCCTCCACCAGTGAAGGTCCTCCACCAATGAAGGTCTTCCACCAGTGAAGGTCCTCCACCAGTGAAGGGTCGTGGCTATTTTCCAGGCAGTAAGCATTGGGGATTCAATTTGGGTGATTTAAACCGATTTTCAGGACTGGCAAAATTGTGAACATATTTGTGAATGCGTAAACCATCTCAAATAGACCTGTCACGTCTTAAGATCGATCACAAGGAACAAGTCATTAGTAACCATGTTTGCCAAGACAAGCGGGAGGTTTTATACGTACCTCATTTACTGGCATCTCAAAATCAACCTGTCAATCAGGATGACAGACGAACTGTTCCTGCTTTGAAAACCGTAACACTAGGGAAGTGGCGTCCCGTAGAAGAAGATGCCAGCGTGGTCCTATCTTACAGTAAGATCACGCATCCATTATACAATGCCATCATACAATGCCATTATACAATGCCATAATGACACACTCCCGTGATGATTCCCTCCCATGATGACTGACTGGCTCTCTTTAGATCATGAAGGATCGAAAACCGAGGTTCGAGTAAGCAAGTCACACTGTGTAACACAGCGGGATTGTGTAGCGTTGAGGGCACAGTGTATGCATATATGAGAGGTGCCCAGCCGTAAAGAGTGCCTGGGCGGGCGCTCTTGTGCGTGCGTGGGTGGGTGGATGCTCTTGTGAGTGCGTGGGTGGGTGGATGCTCTTGTGAGTGCGTGGGTGGGTGCTCTTGTGCGTGGGTGCTCTGCTGACAAACGTGTGCCGGCAAACGATTGCGCTGGAGCGCAGGTTTCGAGGTAGGTGTCTTTAGAAATCGATTCCAATTGCGGCGGCATCGCAATCGTCCACTCCGAGTCATGTGATTGTGAGCACGCCGGTGGTGGACGAACCGGTGTCCTTCTCTCCCAGTGTCGACCTGCAACAATCCGGCTCGGGCAACGACTTTGCGAGCGGGAAGAGGAAGAACGTGACCCGAAACATCATCAGCTCGATCGTGAGTCTTTTCACTCCAGTTAAGGATAAGGAGAGTCCGCTACCGGAAGGCCAACAAATCAACTTGCCTAGTGCCGACCGACCGAATGTCGATCGACTTGAGCTAACAGGCGTTCTACGGGGCGAAGGAGCGGATATAGTTCACTCAGGACCAGGTGGAAGCACTCAGACACTTTCTCAAGGTGTTCGAGGCGGGGCTGTGGGCAATGCGCTGGAGCCGTGTCGCAATGGCGGGTCTTTACGATGCCCGTCTAACCTGATATCGAGAAACCTGTCGGGAGAAGTGCCCCGAGAGTTGCCCAAAGGTGAGGAAGTGGGCTGGGTCAACCACTCTTTTGCAGGACGGTCGTTGAGCGACTTTTCAGTTGAGGGCTACGGCAGTCGAGGTCCCGGAGCAGAACTTGGTAACAGTCTCCTCGACACTGAGACCGAGAGCGATGAGACCATGGGCGCTGGAGCCATGGGTGATGGGACTCAGAGCGATGGCACAGTGAGCGACGGGAATGACCATACTGAGCGCGGGCCGCACTTCGATTGCAGGCCGCCGAACTCGAACTTTTACAACGGTTCTGGGGGTCGACTCGACCCCCAGTCGTCCCTCGTGGATTACCAGATGCTATCCGGCCATACGGAGCTGGACCCCGAGACGAAGAGGAGCCAGCGACGGAACCTGCCTTCGTCGATGCCTGGAGACTCACGCCTTGACTGTGGCGCGTCAGAGACGACGTCGAGCCCCGCCTCCTCTCAGTCGACGGCTGGCCGTCCTTCTGGCCCGTCTCCTTCTCTTGTGCCCGGTGGCCTTCCGAGTGACCTCACCATGAACGCTGCGAGTAATTCGACCACCGGCTACGTTCCGGGGGGGAAGCAACAGGTAGAGCTGCCAAGAGCAGCTCCGTTCAAGAAGTCGATCAGTTACATGCCGTCGTTTACACGGAATTGGCCGAATTTGAGTCGCACAGTACAAGTTGCGTCTCCAGCCTTAACCTCGGTTGGACGTGCGCCAGAAAAGGGCGTGCCCGTGGTCAGTGCCGTCCCTGGCTTGCCGAGCCTGGCTACGGGTGGGCGAGAGGCCCCAGTCGCCAGTGGGGTGTCTTCCGTACTGCAGGAGAGCTCTTTGAATCTGCCAGAAGTTGAGCCAGAAACCAACTCCCTGGCGGAGAATGCCCCGCTCGGGGACGCTGGATCGGAAGCGGGATTCGAACGCGCCACGAGCCCGAGGGTGCTGTGGGCCAAGTTCCATGATGCCGAGGTTGTCAATGCCAGGAAAAAACAGGAGCCTGACAAACAGGAACAAGCGGAAGAACAACCTGAGAGACAGGAACAAGGGGCAGAGAAACGGGAGCCGCTACATCAGGAGTTGGAGGGTCGGCAAGTGCCTCCAAAGAGGCAGGGAGCGACTTTCTCTGAGCACGAGGAAACGTCTGGTGGAGAACTTCCAGCGGTGTATCCCGGAGAAGCGCCGGGTAGGCACTTCTGGAAGAGGTTCCGTCCGGCAGCTAAGGGCTCCTCTAGTTCGTTAGCCCGAGCGTACAGCGATAGCTCGACAGGCAGTCAGTCGGCCAGAAGCCAGTCGAGTAACAAGCCTGGAGGAAGTCTCTCCGGCAGCGGATCGGAATCCCTGCACTCGTCCGCCTCCGTGACTCCCCAGAGCTCCGTTACTTCGCAGAATTCTGGAACCTTATCCCTCGTCCCAGGTCAACCCGGTGCGGGTCAGCCCCGATTCGCGAGCAAAGAACCGGAGTCCGTCTACGAGTCGGACTTCCCGCCCATTTCGGAGGACGCCGAGAGCTTTCTTCAGGATGCCGCTGCAGAGCCGGCTTCGCAGGTCTGGAGGGGTCTCGTTACGAGGTGGAAGATGTCCAGTACAGATGGTAGTCCTACGCACTCTGGCGGAGCCCAGTCGATCGGAGTACAATCCGGGGGAGCGCATACTGACAGTGCTGATGAAGGAAGCAGTGACCCCGAACACCCTTTGAACGTCGACTCGGGCCGCCCCTACGACGGTGGCGATATCGCAGCGGGCGAGAGTCCCGCTAAACTATGTGCACGGTCCTCAGGTCGAGCCTTGCAAAACTCCATTAGAGTAGATGAACCGGACGCATCCGTCGAGAAGGGTACAAAGAGCCTTGACAACGCAGCTTCTATTCCTGGCGGTGCAGCTACTCCTGGCGATGCAACTACCACTAGTGACGCAGCCACTACCACTGGCGATCCAGCCGCAGGTAATGTTGTTACACCCGGCAATAGAGCTATTACCCGTGCTGATGCAAGCACACCTGACAATGCAGTTACTACTCCCGGCGATACAGTTACTGCTCCTGGCAATCTAGCAACCTCTGGCAGTATTGCTATCCCTAGCGATTTACCTGCCCTTGCCGATGTGGCCGGCGGTGAAAATGCTTTGGTCTCAGGTGCGGAAGACCGAGTACCGCGACGGAAAGATTCTGAAGGCGGCAGTGCCTGGAAGGGGGTGTTCGCCAGGTTCAAGAAGAACCGAAAGGGAAAGTCAAAGAGCGCAAAGCCCGATGCTCGAGGGGCTTCTCCCCGAATGCTCAAGAATCCGAGTTTGGTACCGAAAACGGATGATGCTGGCGGACTGCGAGTTGCTGCCAGTCCCCCTTCTGAATTTTTACGTAGTGGGGCAGGAGACTCCGTCGAGGAGCTGGTTGCTTTCCCAGGGGATAGCGTCACAGTGCCGGCGGCCGCAGTGCCAGTATGGGAGCCAGCTGAGGGTTCCAGATCCGGCGCAGATCTAACGAGTTGTGGTGCGAAGCATGATACTCCCATTACAGATTCTGCTCCGGTAGATCTCTCTGAAGCTGGGGCAGATCAAGCTGTCTGCGACGTGCCGATCAGCAGTGCTGCAGATGAATCTCTTGGTGATGGCAGAGTGGAGCCAGTTGAAGGCTCTATGGCATGCGCAGAGCTTCCTAAACCGCCAGAATGTGGCATTCCGACAACGGACGATGCTCCGACTGCCATCACGTTCCTGGATCATCCGGCGAAGGATCCAGATACATCGAGTGTGGGATCACCAGTCCGTGATGGAGAAATTGTGTATACGTCGGTTGAGCACACAGATCTTCCCGGCGCAGATCTTCCTACACCGACGAAGCATGACGCGCTAACTACGAATGATCATCTAACGATATCCCCGATTCAGAAGCGTGGCGGATCAGGTGTGGTCAAACTTGGTGGTGAAGGCGAAGTTGTCAAACCTGCCGAAATGCAGCGGAAGTCCGCTGAAGGCTCAGTTCCCGGCGGAGACGTTTCGAACCCTGATGCTACAGGTGCTCCTCTGATACCCTCCTCGATTGCGACACCTGATGGTAAGGGCTATCCGCCAGCCGACGAGGGCTCCATACATAAGCCAGCCGACGAGGGCTCCTTACACAAGCCAGCCGACGAGGGCTCCTTGCACAAAGACGCGGTCGAGGAACCCTCTGCCGACGGCAACGATGCAGTGTGCAATGTACCGAGCGGTTCAGTAGACATGCGGACAACCGAAGCGGATCAGGATGCTTATTGGCCCACAAGGGATCCGATTGTGCATGCATCGAGTGTGGGGGCACCAGATCGCGATGGAGAAGCTGAGCGTAAACTAGTCGAGTACTCTATTCCTCCCACGGGTCTCTCCTTGCCTGTGGAGCAGATCACTCCCACCAAAGACGAGATCCCGACTGCTGGCACAACTCAGAAGGCTGCCCGTGAGGGCTCGTTGCAGGATGAGACTGTTGCAGGACCCACTGCCGACGGCGCTCCTCTTTTGTCCCACCCGGTGCAGCCATTTGACGGCGAAGGTTCTTTAAACGAGGAGACTGTTGATCGACCCGCTGCCGACGACGCTCCTCTTGTCTCTTATCCGGTGCGGCCGTTTGACGGTGAAGACTCTTCAAACGAGGAGACTACCGACCGACCCGACGTGCCGAACCGTCACGAGGAATCCGACGTGCCGATTCATGCTGATGCAGGTATGCCGCCAACCGAGTCGTTCCGAACTACCGACATTCCTGACGCCGATGGCTTGGTCGAGGTTCGTGAGAAACCAGACGTAGGCAAGTGTGCT
>NW_011646042.1:2359-3729 GCF_000223845.1 Gregarina niphandrodes | reverse complement strand
GGCGATGGAGAAGCTGGGCGTAAACCAGTTGAGGACTCAATTCCTCCCGCAGATCTCTCCCTTGCCTGTGGAGCAGAATACTTCCACCAAAGACGAGGTCCCGACTACTAGCACAACTCAGGAGGCCGCCGGTGATGGCTCGTTGCAGGATGAGACTGTTGAAGGACCCACTGCCGACGGCGCTCCTCTTGTGTCCTACCCGGTGCGGACGTTTGACGGTGAAGACTCTTCAAACGAGGAGACTACCGACCGACCCGACGTGCCGAACCGAGCCGAGGAATCCAACGTGCCGATTCATGCTGATGCAGGTATGCCGCCAACCGAGTCGTTCCGAACTACCGACATTCCTGACGCCGATGGCTTGGCCGAGGTTCGTGAGAAACCAGACGTAGGCAAGTGTGCTGATGACGACGACGAAATGGAGCACGAACCAGTTGGAGGTTCAGCAGCCGGCGCAGGTCTCTCCCAGCATGACACCTCGACTGCCAGCGCTCACCCGGCTACGGCCACAACTCAAGAGCCAGCCGAGGAGGGCCCCTCACACGGAGGTGCTGTTGAGGAACCCCCTGCCGACGACAAGGATGCAGTGTGCAATGTGCCAAGCGGTTCAATAGACTTGCCGACAACCAAAGCGGACCAGGATGCTTACCCGCCTACAAGGGATCTAGCTGTGCATGAATCGATTGTGGGGGCACCAGATCGCGATGGAGAAGCTGAGCGTAAACTAGTCGATGACTCTATTCCTCCCACAGATCTCTCTTCGCCTGTGGAGCAGAGCACTTCCACTAAGGACGATACCACTACCACAACTCAAGAGGCTGCCGGTGAGGGTTCGTCACACGAAGAGACTGTTGAAGAACCCACTACTGATGGCGCTCCTCTTGCGTCCTCCTCGGTGCAGTCGTTTGACGGTGAAGGCTCTTCAAACGAGAAGGGCGCTGATCGACCCGACGTGCAGAACCGTGCCGAGGAATCCGACGTGCCGATCCATGGTGATGCAGGTATGCCGCCAACCGAGTCATTCCAAGCTACCGACATTCCTGACGCCGATGGCTTGGCCGAGGTTCGTGAGAAAGCAGACGTGGACAAGTGTGCTGATGACGGCGAAATGGAGCACGAGCCAGTTGGAGGTTTAGCCGCCGCCGCAGGTCTCTCCGAGCGTGACACCTCAACTACCAGTGTTCACCCGGCTACGACCACAACTCGGGAGCCAGCCGAGGAGGGCTCTTTACACGGAGACGCTGTTGAGAAACCCACTGTCGACGGCAAGGATGCAGTGTGCAATGTGCCAAGCGGTTTAATAGACTTGCCGACAACCGAAGCGGACCAGGATGCTCACCGGCCCGCAAGGGATCCGGCTGTGCATGCAT
>NW_011646042.1:1470-2338 GCF_000223845.1 Gregarina niphandrodes | reverse complement strand
AACGAGAAGGGCGCTGATCGACCCGACGTGCAGAACCGTGCCGAGGAATCCGACGTGCCGATCCATGGTGATGCAGGTATGCCGCCAACCGAGTCATTCCAAGCTACCGACATTCCTGACGCCGATGGCTTGGCCGAGGTTCGTGAGAAAGCAGACGTGGACAAGTGTGCTGATGACGGCGAAATGGAGCACGAGCCAGTTGGAGGTTTAGCCGCCGCCGCAGGTCTCTCCGAGCGTGACACCTCAACTACCAGTGTTCACCCGGCTACGACCACAACTCGGGAGCCAGCCGAGGAGGGCTCTTTACACGGAGACGCTGTTGAGAAACCCACTGTCGACGGCAAGGATGCAGTGTGCAATGTGCCAAGCGGTTTAATAGACTTGCCGACAACCGAAGCGGACCAGGATGCTCACCGGCCCGCAAGGGATCCGGCTGTGCATGCATCGACTGTGGGGGCACCAGATGGCGATGGAGAATCTGAGCGTAAACCAGTTGAGGACTCAATTCCTCCCGCAGATCTCTCCTTGCCTGTGGAGCAGAATACTTCCACCAAAGACGAGGTCCCGACTACTAGCACAACTCAGGAGGCCGCCGGTGATGGCTCGTTGCAGGATGAGACTGTTGAAGGACCCACTGCCGACGGCGCTCCTCTTGTGTCCTACCCGGTGCAGTCATCTGACGGCGAAGGTTCTTTAAACGAGGAAACTGTTGATCGACCCGCTGCCGACGACGCTCCTCTTGTCTCCTACCCGGTGCGGACGTTTGACGGTGAAGACTCTTCAAACGAGGAGACTACCGACCGACCCGACGTGCCGAACCGAGCCCGAGGAATCCAACGTGCCGATTCATGCTGATGCAGGTATGCCG
>NW_011646042.1:0-1450 GCF_000223845.1 Gregarina niphandrodes | reverse complement strand
TGATGACGGCGAAATGGAGCACGAGCCAGTTGGAGGTTTAGCCGCCGCCGCAGGTCTCTCCGAGCGTGACACCTCAACTACCAGTGTTCACCCGGCTACGACCACAACTCGGGAGCCAGCCGAGGAGGGCTCTTTACACGGAGACGCTGTTGAGAAACCCACTGTCGACGGCAAGGATGCAGTGTGCAATGTGCCAAGCGGTTTAATAGACTTGCCGACAACCGAAGCGGACCAGGATGCTTACCCGCCTACAAGGGATCCGGCTGTGCATGCATCAAGTGTGGGGGCACCGGATCGCGATGGAGAGTCTGAGCGTAAACCAGTTGAGGACTCTATTCCTCCCACAGATCTCTCCTTGCCTGTGGAGCAGAATACTTCCACCAAAGACGAGGTCCCGACTACTAGCACAACTCAGGAGGCTGCCCGTGAGGGCTCGTTGCGGGATGAGACTGTTGAAGGACCCACTGCCGACGGCGCTCCTCTTGTGTCCTACCCGATGCAGCCATTTGACGGCGAAGGTTCTTTAAACGAGGAGACTGCTGATCGACCCGCTGCCGACGACGCTCCTCTTGTCTCCTACCCGGTGCAGCCATTTGACGGCGAAGGTTCTTTAAACGAGCAGACTGCTGATCGACCCACTACCGACGGCGCTCCTCTTGCGTCCTCCCCGGTGCAGTCGTTTGACGATGAAGGCTCTTCAAACGAGGAGGGCGCTGATCGACCCGACGTGCCGAACCGTGTCGAGGAACCCAATGTGCCGATCCATGGTGATGCAGGTATGCCGCCAACCGAGTCGTTCCAAACTACCGACATCTCTGACGCCGAGGGCTTGACCGAGGTTCCTCAGAGACCAGATGTGGGCAAGTGTGCTGATGACGACGAAGTGGAGCACGAGCCAGTTGGAGGTTTAGCAGCCGGCGCAGGTCTCTCCGAGCGTGACACCTCAACTACCAGCGCTCACCCGGCTACGACCGCAACTCAAGAGCCAGCCGAAGAGGGCTCTTTACAGGGAGACGCTGTTGAGGAACTTACTGCGGACGACGAGGATGCAGTGTGCAATGTGCCAAGAGGTTTAATAGACTTGCCGACAACCAAAGCGGACCAGGATGCTTACCCGCCTGCAAGGGATCCGGCTGTGCATGCATCGACTGCAAGGGCACCAGATGGCGATGGAGAAGCTGGGCGTAAACCAGTTGAGGACTCAATTCCTCCCGCAGATCTCTCCTTGCCTGTGGAGCAGAATACTTCCACCAAAGACGAGGTCCCGACTACTAGCACAACTCAGGAGGCCGCCGGTGATGGCTCGTTGCAGGATGAGACTGTTGAAGGACCCACTGCCGACGGCGCTCCTCTTGTGTCCTACCCGGTGCGGACGTTTGACGGTGAAGACTCTTCAAACGAGGAGACTACCGACCGACCCGACGTGCCGAACCGAGCCGAGGAATCCAAC
>NW_011646041.1:1272-2034 GCF_000223845.1 Gregarina niphandrodes | reverse complement strand
AGTTACAGTGTATCTGACAATTACTTCTTCTGTTGTATTGTTACTCACAATTGTGCAGTAAGAGGCTTGCCCCTTAGCAAGGCTTGCCCCTTAGCGTGTTGAAGCCTAAAGGACCCCCCACCTGCGGGGGCCGAGCAAGTAACGCACTGAAGCATGCACAAAGTGATGACAAACATTGACCCGCATTCGCAGTGCTTCTTAGAGTATGCCAACTTCGCCGTTGTCGCTCAATGACTGTGTCATGTCCACCCTTAGATGTCTGACCGATGCACGTTACATGTCCACACGCATGATGATATTTGCACCGACGGGCGGTCTTAAGTTGCTTTAGGGAAGCGATATCGGTGTCGAGAATAGGTGCATCTGACAAAGCACACACTCTCACAATCACTTCCAGACACTGTTGCATACATTCAGACACTGTTGCATACATGAAGTTAGCATGCAGTATAGGTCCACGTATGATGAGTTTACATTTCGAGTAATTTGCGTCAGACTAAACTGAAGACGTTTGTACAATCTCTGATTTACAAGCGAGGAACAAATGCCACGGTTGACGATTGTGATGTCATTCAGTACAACCGCCGGTTTCCTCGCAGACTAAACTGGGTCTGGAAGGAACCTGGGAGGACCTATCATGTGGACTCTCGGGGCCATATGGCCAAACAACTCTTCTTGCATAATGTAAACCTGTCCAGCCCTCCTACGTTTGAAAAGTATAAGGAGCCGGTTTGATTGCTAGATTGCTGCCGGCTTGTACAT
>NW_011646041.1:0-1252 GCF_000223845.1 Gregarina niphandrodes | reverse complement strand
CCAGACACTGTTGCATACATTCAGACACTGTTGCATACATGAAGTTAGCATGCAGTATAGGTCCACGTATGATGAGTTTACATTTCGAGTAATTTGCGTCAGACTAAACTGAAGACGTTTGTACAATCTCTGATTTACAAGCGAGGAACAAATGCCACGGTTGACGATTGTGATGTCATTCAGTACAACCGCCGGTTTCCTCGCAGACTAAACTGGGTCTGGAAGGAACCTGGGAGGACCTATCATGTGGACTCTCGGGGCCATATGGCCAAACAACTCTTCTTGCATAATGTAAACCTGTCCAGCCCTCCTACGTTTGAAAAGTATAAGGAGCCGGTTTGATTGCTAGATTGCTGCCGGCTTGTACATACTTGAATGATGACAATCATTGACCCGCATTCGCAGTGCTTCTTAGAGTATGCCAACGTACCAGTTGTCGCTCAATGACTGTGTCATGTCCACCCTTAGATGTCTGACCTGTGCACATTACATGTCCACACGCATGATGATATTTGCACCGACGGGCGGTCTTAAGTTGCTTTAGGGAAGCGATATCGGTGTCGAGAATAGGTGCATCTGACAAAGCACACAATCACTTTCAGACACTGTTGCATACATTCAGACACTGTTGCATACATTCAGACACTGTTGCATACATGAAGTTAGCATGCAGTATAGGTCCACGTATGATGAGTTTACATTTCGAGTAATTTGCGTCAGACTAAACTGAAGACGTTTGTACAATCTCTGATTTACACGCGAGGAACAAATGCCACGGTTGACGATTGTGATGTCATTCAGTACAACCGCCGGTTTCCTCGCAGACTAAACTGGGTCTGGAAGGAACCTGGGAGGACCTATCATGTGGACTCTCGGGGCCATATGACCAAACAACTCTTCTTGCATAATGTAAATCTATCCAGCCCTCTACGTTTGAAAAGCATCAGGAGTCGGTCTGATTGCTAGATTGCTGCCGGCTTGTACATACTGAATGATGACAATCATTGACCCGCATTCGCAGTGCTTCTTAGAGTATGCCAACGTACTAGTTGTCGCTCAATGACTGTGTCATGTCCACCCTTAGATGTCTGACCTGTGCACATTACATGTCCACACGCATGATGATATTTGCACCGACGGGCGGTCTTAAGTTGCTTTAGGGAAGCGATATCGGTGTCGAGAATAGGTGCATCTGACAACGCACACAATCACTTTCAGACACTGTTGCATACATTCAGACACTGTTGCATAC
>NW_011646040.1:1723-2285 GCF_000223845.1 Gregarina niphandrodes | reverse complement strand
CGCCTAAACCTTGGTTACTAGATGAACATCAGTCTTTCGCCTCTTGGGTGCCAAGCAGCATTTTCGAGGACGGTTTTGGGCTAAGGTCAGCTGTCGCCGTGGCCTATTGGGCTTACTACTTGGAAAAGAGAACTGCAATGTCACCGGCGCTAAGATTGCGGTATCTCGCCGTACTTAGTCGTTGGTATCCGGCACAAGCTTGGGTGCGCACGTGGGAAGATACGAACGAGTGCTGGCCGTTTACAAGAGACCCAAGCCGCATAAAACTGCTAAGCTGTCTCAGTCAGGACATAGCGTATGCGCTTAGCGACTATCACACGAGTGCAGACGGATCCTTGGTGCAAAGTATCATGGCTCGGCGGGTGGTTTGGGATTTGCAAGACATCGTTTACCCGCTCGCATACGAAGAGAGGACGCCGCGGGAGACTCGCCTGAGAAAGTGGACTAACAAGATTGTGCGCGAGGTGGCAGGGATCCGTTACGAACGCTACCTCCAAGTATATCGTGAACGCCGAGACCGTGTGGTTTCCGCTTATTTCTCAAAATTATTGTCTTGGCAAGC
>NW_011646040.1:0-1458 GCF_000223845.1 Gregarina niphandrodes | reverse complement strand
CCGTTACGAACGCTACCTCCAAGTATATCGTGAACGCCGAGACCGTGTGGTTTCCGCTTATTTCTCAAAATTATTGTCTTGGCAAGCGCCTACGGAAGATGAAGCTCTCTTCCCAGTGGGTGAAGATTACGAGTTCGCTCAACGGCCAAGCTTCCGTCGGTGGGTGAGGGTGGAGGAACAGCTCGTGTGTTATTTGGTAGACCTGCTTATCGACCAGCATGTTGCCGACAGTCGTCAGATGGGAAGTCCTCTGACGCGAGAAGATGTTATCTGCAGTCTACGTCGGGAAGAGCGGTTCCGTTTTTCAGCCTCGGAAGAAACCTTCGACCAGCTGTACGATAGGTCTGTACGGGAGACAGCAGCCCGGGTGGCAACTGAAGAGGCATATGAGCACTCGTGGAAGGCGAGTTGTAACGCAATCACGCTGGTAAGCGACGTGGCTGCTGCAATTGACGAACCGCTTCTTGTGCCGCCTTCGCCGAGTGTCCCAACCCAATTGGCGCGCGTCACCGCACGGCCTTTAGACCCAGAGGACTTGATCCCTTCAGCGCCATTTGACGTCGTGCACATTTCTCGAGCCCGAGAAAGGCTGCGGGCAGTCATAAACCGTGGGGCCCTGGGTCGTGAAGTCCGTGCGGCAAGGTTGGAGGAACCGGAAGCTCTTCAACTCTTGTCAAGCATGGAAGCCGTTGTCTGTAGGTGGATTTCATTTTCTTTGTGGGAAGATCTTTAACTTGGGGGATATCTCTTCGGGTCGTTACCGAAATTATTGTGTCCAATGTGGTGAAATACAAATGGAGGAGAGTTCGTTAGGTCAGCAACTGGGTTCCTGACATGTCCCTTTTATGCCCCCAAGTCCGATAAAGGTCTGGATCCTAGAAGGTTCCGGATTTTAGGGAGTTCTGGACCCCAGGCCGTGCTCCTGGTTGGTGTTAGTGGGTGACTAGTTGGTGATTAGTAGAGACCAGTTCAGCCAGCTCATGCTGTTAGGTCCGAGCACCCGCACCTCGACAACCCTTTTTGTGACTCCAGCCAGACCCATTGACACGCACGATGGATAGACGCAGAAGCTGCCAGAGCGGACATAGCGGCGTGTGAGGAGGATACGCCTAGTGACTATCTGGTAGTAACGAGTTCACCGACTTGGGGTCGGGATCACTAAGCCGGCACAAGGCTACAGCACTAAAGGTAAGCATCAACGGGCACAAAATGGTTGTGTTCCCGGACACGGGAGCAGTGCTCAATAATCGACACCAGCACAGCACGTAAGCTCGGGATACAGCTAACCGACGAGGTAGCACACATTCGCGGGACTGGGGGCGCAGACAATGCAAGGAGGACTGAATCGGTTGACGTAGCGGTATCAAGCCCCGGCCTGGAAAGGTGGAGGGCTTTGAGCACAGTCGCTTCGCCAAAAGACTACAAGCAGTTGAGGTCGCTTTTGGGTTTACTCTCGTT
>NW_011646039.1:0-2025 GCF_000223845.1 Gregarina niphandrodes | reverse complement strand
CGACCCCCGACGACCAATGACCATCCAAGTGGCGCGCAAGTCCTTCTCTGAGCCTCCCGCCACAATCTCCATCAAGATGAGTCTTTGATTGAAGATCGAATGATTTGTCGAGCAGAATTAGAGTGTGCTGGCTCTTCTTTGCCTACTCTGCAAATGATTCAAGCTATCCAGGGATCACCTCCTCAAGAAGTTCGAGATAAATTTGGACTGACCCTAAAGCAGGGACTTCTGTTCAAACAAGGTCGAGTTTTCATCCCCGAAGGACATGTGAAGGCGATTTTGAAGTATTTCCATGAGTCCGGCTTAGGATCTCATTGCGGGGTTTTGAGAACTTATAAGCGCTGCCGGCAATTATTTTGGTGGACTGACCAGATGAAATCAGTTCGAGATTATCTAAGTTCATGTCTGACCTGTCAGAGGCGTCGAAGTGGCAAAGAAAGATTCCAAGGCTTCTCTAGACATTTTCCTCTTGGACAAGTATTCGAATCGGTTCACATCGATTTCTGGGAACCAACAGTTGGAGACACCAAGATCATGACTATGATTGATAGAACCTCACGATGGGCTGAGGCAGCGATAGTTAAAGATAAGACAGCGAAGACCGTGGTGTCTACTTTCATCAAAGTATGGGTTTCACGATATGGTGTTCCACGTCAGATTATATCTGACAATGACAAGGCCTTCCAAGGACTAATGATGGGAGAATTAGCGAGGTTACTTGGAAGTGACCTTGTGGCAATTACGCCACATCACCCTGAAGGAAACAGTCCGGTTGAATCATTCCATAGACATCTCAGGAAACATCATCATCGTGTATTACAGAATGAACTTTTAGATGCAGAAGAAGGCTTGGCGCTTACTCTATATCTGTACCGAACGAGTTACCACACATCACTGGAAGACACCCCCGGGCATTGGCTTTTCGGTGTGCCAGTTACTACACCTGAAGAAAGGGAAATCTATGATTTGATCTATGATTCAAACGCGGAGAGAGCCGAGTGGTTTAATCTTATCAGGAACAAAGACATTGAGATTATGGAGAGAAAAGCCGAGAAGCATGCTGATTCTGGGAACAAGAAACGAAATCATACACAGATTGCGATTGGTGATCTGGTTCTCTCAAAAGACTTCAGACAAGTTGGCTCGAGGATTTGGAGTCTACCACAACAGATCGTTTCTATGAGTGAGCTAGGGTATAATGCGAGAGTGAAGGACATTGAGTCAGGGAAGATACAAACGAGACATCTTACACACTTGAGGAAGATAAACAGACCATCCACCCCTGGACAATTTAGCTCGTGGCTAAGAGAATATCAAGGCAGTGGTTTTTCTTTATCACGTGAGGACCTTTTGGAAAATATGTGTCCACCGGAGAGTCGTTTCGATTCACCGATAATGAGCCCGCGGGGCATCCCCAGCTCAGATCCGAATGACACAGAAGACAGTGGTACGATAGTATTAATAGGTGATTCTCCTTTCAGTAATATCGGCTCTCCTAATACCGCTGTTGACCCTAGCACCAATGATTTTGTGAGTCAGAATTCGCACAACGCCGAACGGATTCGTAGCACTTTTCGTTATGAACCAGTAGAATGGATTGATGAATGACCTTGATTTCGAGCGTCAGCTTGTCTCCAGCAGAAGCCGCTCCGTTAGTCATAAATTGGAGAATCATGTACAAGGAATAAGGAATCTCGGATGGCATTAATTCTAGACAAAACTGCCTGTTTGGGCAAAACGTCTATCCTACAAAAGTTCGCTTCAGAGGGGTTCAAGGTCATTATTGGAGATTATGCAGAGGATTGCATTCAATACGGATCATTCAAGAACAAGAATAATGATAATGTGCTTGAGCTTACATATATGTTATTCCAATTTAGTAAGTTGAGGCCTAACGCTCTCCATGATAGAGGGCCTTTGAGCTCTTTAGCGTACAGAATGGTCCATGATATTCTAAACGGCAAACATACATTGCAGGAGTTCGAGGTTCTGTTTACTCAACTCCCTCCCGAGATCTGGAGTGTA
>NW_011646038.1:1007-2056 GCF_000223845.1 Gregarina niphandrodes | reverse complement strand
CTTGTCTTCGACCACCGACCACCTACCATTGCCGACAACCACTGCCAACCGACTGGCGACCACGACTGCTGCCAACCGCTGGCGACCACGACTGGAGACCACCCACCGCCGGCCAATGGCCACCGGTGAACTTTGCTCAAGAATCATGGGTTAGTATGAGTTTGAGTTGATCACAGACAAGCACTCCTTTTAGGTTTTAGGCATCAAGTTTTAGGCATTAAGATTTGGGCATCAAAGTTTAGGGTCTAGGCATCAAGTTTTTGGCTTTAGGGTTTGGGGGTTAGGACAGACAAGCACTCCTTTTAGGTTTTAGGCATCAAGTTTTAGGCATTAAGATTTGGGCATCGAAGTTTAGGGTCTAGGCATTAAGTTTTTGGCTTTAGGGTTTAGGGTTTAGGGTTTAGGGTTTAGTGTGGCGGCCGGGCCTATGCTCTCAGTGCTCTTCCTTGGGTATGGCATGTAGATTGTGGGGTGGTTCCGGGGTTTGTAAAAAAGTAAATTTAAAAATAAGGCAGTGGGACGTAACGGGTGTAGGGCCAGTGAGAGTGATCGTCCCCGATCACCCACGTCTGTGCCGGGTATGTGGTCTTGATTTTCACTATGATGGAAGGAAGGATAACCTTGCGACAAACAGAAGGTATGCTCTCGGACTTGCCAGATGCGTTCTGGCAATTATTTAGAAGAATAAAGACGATTATTGTTTTAGAAGATGATGTTCATGGATGTTTGGAGAGAATGCGTAACAGGAATAATGGAATTGATTCGATGACGATCGATTACGTTATTGCACAGAATCAAGTGTTCCAGCTGTTGGCTAAATTTATTAATGCAAAAGTGATTGTACATAAAAAGGGAGAAAATATGGATTGTTGGATGAGACGACTTCATCAAGAGACGATGTCATTATGGTGTGAGGGAGTTCTTGAAGGGGAGGATGATCTGTAGAGATCTATAACAAGATGTCTCCTTCACACGCATTTTTAGAGGGACTTGGATTTCTTTTTGGGGGGGACTGCTAAGGGACTAAACAGTGTGGGTGATATAAGTTT
>NW_011646038.1:0-987 GCF_000223845.1 Gregarina niphandrodes | reverse complement strand
AAAGTTTAGGGTCTAGGCATCTAAGTTTTTGGCTTTAGGGTTTAGGGTTTATGACAGACAAGCACTCCTTTTATGTTTTAGGCATCAAGGTCTAGGGTTTAGGGTTTAGGGTTTAGGCATCAAGGTTTAGGGTTTAGGGTTTAGGGTTTAGTGTGGCGGCCGGGCCTATGCTCTCAGTGCTCTTCCGTGGGTATGGCATGTAGATTGTGGGGTGGTTCCGGGGTTTGTAAAAAAGTAAAATTAAAAACACGCCGCGGGACGTAACGGGTGTAGGGCCAGTGAGAGTGATCGTCCCCGATCACCCACGTCTGTGCCGGGTATGTGGTCTTGATTTTCACTATGATGGAAGGAAGGATAACCTTGCGACAAACAGAAGATATGCTCTCGGACTTGCCAGATGCGTTCTGGCAATTATTTAGAAGAATAAAGACGATTATTGTTTTAGAAAATGATGTTCATGGATGTTTGGAGAGAATGCGTAACAGGAATAATGGAATTGATTTGATGACGATCGATTACGTTATTGCACAGAATCAAGTGTTCCAGCTGTTGGCTAAATTTATTAATGCAAAAGTGATTGTACATAAAAAGGGAGAAAATATGGATTGTTGGATGAGACGACTTCATCAAGAGACGATGTCATTATGGTGTGAGGGAGTTCTTGAAGGGGAGGATGATCTGTAGAGATCTATAACAAGATGTCTCCTTCACACGCATTTTTAGAGGGACTTGGATTTTTTTTGGGGGGGGGCTGCTAAGGGACTAAACAGTGTGGGTGATATAAGTTTAAAATGCATTATTTAGACTACCGATCACCACGACGAACACAACCACAACCAACAATCACCACCTGCACCACGACCGCCCACCCCACGGCCAACGCCTTCTCACACAGCACCACACATAGCACCCCTAGAATATCCACAAGATCTGCCGCGTTACGTGATTCGCTCCATAGCCTCCCGCGCTCGCGCCAACGGAACAAAC
>NW_011646037.1:0-2037 GCF_000223845.1 Gregarina niphandrodes | reverse complement strand
ACAACGATCACTTTCGCTGGCCCGGGGAGTGTTGTAACGGCCCCAAAAAACCGGCGTTGTGTAAAGTGTAAAAGGAACGATCAAGCGTAAGATAAACAGCCCAGTAAATGACCGCGCACACCCATGGAGGAGGTTTTTGGGATTAAAAAAAAGGAAAAAGGAAGACTTTTGGGGGCAAAATAAAAGATACCGAGGTTTTGAGACGAAATAAGGAATAGATCAGATATGTGCTTTATAGATTTGGTGGCGACAGCTACTGGATCTGTCCTTGCGAGGACAGATCTAGTGATGGGTTCCGAACTTCTACTATTGCGAACGATTCTCGTAATCGGAATCCTTTATAACATGAAGAAGTACCTGTGTAAGGTTTTGGCTTTCCTGTACACAAACATCTGGAAGTTGTGTTGTTTGTTGATAGCTTTACTTTGCGTTATATTTTCTCCTTATGCCTCTAGACAGTTGCGTAACACAATTCAGCTGACTCAATTACTGATTCTAGGAGCAGCTCTATGGCTGGTGATTCTTACGGTGCTCTATCTGTCTAAGAGCTTCAAAACTCATTCCGTACGAGCTAGTGCGGCACAACTTCCTAGCGATTTGGCAATTCGATTCACGGATTTTGAAATGAGATTGTGGCGGTTGGAGAGGATAGTCAGAAGTTTAGCAGAGATGAATGATCACATCAATGTTAGTGCAGCTCAAGCGGACAAGAATATCAGTGACAATTCCAGATCTAGTAAGAGAAAATCCCGTCTGGTGTTTAAAGAAACCTCTGAAAATGGAGCCCTCACTCAAATTCCCGAATCTTCCCTCGGAGGAATGACAAGAAACCAACAAGATCCGGTAGATGAGGACATGGATAATTTGATAGAAGAAATTAATGTGAGCTCTCAACGCAAGACACGAAAACTCACTTATCATCGCTGCGATCATTGTGGAGCCATGGTTCCTGAATCTCATAAGTGTTGGGTTCTTGAACAAAAGGTGACGTGTTTCAAGTGCGGACAACCTAATCATGTGGCTATGGTCTGCAAAAATCAACAAGGTGGAATGTCCGTTAAATTTAGAGGAGCATCAAAGGTTGATTTTGTTCTGAAAGAAATCGAACGTTTAGTGAAGATTAAAGATCTTCTCGTGAAGAACATGAATGATTCAGCTATCGAGCCATCGTTTCGAACCCGTCGAGTTGATCCCACAGAAGGCGAACATACTGATACCACTGTTGGAACTTTACCTGCCAGAGCAAGCGATGCTCCTTTTGCGGAAACGCCGGCGTCGATCACCAACTAACGACGACGTCGGCATCTTATACTCTACCGGTTACGATTAATGACTTAAAGACCTCCGCCCTGATTGATACTGGGGCGGAAGTTAACATCATCACTCCAACTTTGAAACCAACAAAGACGTGCGGCGCTAAAATGAAGATAACTTTAGCAAACGGCGATAAAGTGGAACGGAATGGGGTCGACTGACAATGAAGTTACAAGGAAAGGTTCACCATGATTTAGTGGGTGTAGTACTGCCAGAGTCTAAACAACTCATCCTCGGAGTTCCTTACTTATTAGATCATCATGCAAAACTATACATGAAGGAGGGTTGGATTCAGCTAGACGATGAATGGTTCCAACTTTGTAAAACTCATCGACCTTTGAAGGCGTTTCGATCAGTCATGTCATGTGAAATTGACCAAGGAATGGAGGCTAGATTGGAAAGTCAATTACAGAATATTGATGAGGGAAGTGTAAAGCAGGAATTAAGAAGAATACTCTTACGTTTTTCCGAGCTTTGGCGAGATGATAGCATGGGAAGAACGTCTGTAATACGACATGCCATTCACGTAATCTCGAATCGACCAATAGCTTGTAGATGTCGAAAATACTCAGAAGAACAGAAGAAGATCATTGAGACAGAAGTGAAGTCGATGCTAGAGAAAGGGGTTGTACGCCCTAGTGAAAGTCCGTATGCCTCTGGCATTGTTTTAGTAAAGAAGAAGACTGGAGAGTGGCGGTTCTGTATTGATTACAGCCCACTCAA
>NW_011646036.1:1746-2325 GCF_000223845.1 Gregarina niphandrodes | reverse complement strand
CCACTTGACACTGTCCACTTACTTCGCTGCTGCTCAGACGGTCTCCATGTTCTCCCCGTCGCTCACTACTACATTCTTTTTCTTGGTTTGCTGTTTCTTGCGCTGCCTACAATGGCAATCCATGTCCAAATAGAGTATGTTACGGCCCCCTACAACCGTGACACAGTTACACTACGTTATGAACAAAAAAAAACTGACGAATCAACCAAGTACCAGCCCGGCTTCGTACGGGTTCTTGCCACACTTATAACACGCCTCAGAATTATCGGACACGTACTCGCGTCACCCAGTGTCCGACAACAGCCCACCGTGGACTGTGGTAGCCGTATCATTCACGGACGCCAACGCCATTAGGATACGAAGCGGAAATTTGGGAGAAATGATTGCACCAACACACATCACCCAATTGGCGCAAGTCACAATCGTGGACAGCCACCGAATAGCGACGACACCGGGATGTAGACAAGACGCAAACCTTTTCGGTGGGACGAGCCTTGTGTGGGTTCTTCTTGTGTGGGCGCGCGTGGCTCGTCAGCTGGCACTTGCTGACGAAGCCAAGGAGGAGAAGGNGGCTGAGAG
>NW_011646036.1:0-1458 GCF_000223845.1 Gregarina niphandrodes | reverse complement strand
TTTTCGGTGGGACGAGCCTTGTGTGGGTTCTTCTTGTGTGGGCGCGCGTGGCTCGTCAGCTGGCACTTGCTGACGAAGCCAAGGAGGAGAAGGTCATCTTTTTCCACATACTGAACATATACACCAAAGCCCTCGCGGTGAAACCTTCAAAGACATTCCGTTAAAACTATACCTAGATACGTCTAACCAAGCTGCAGGGCTGGTACTAAAACAAGGCAACAATACGCTGATGACCAACTCAATTCCACTACCAGCTGTGCACAACTACGCTAACTCGAATGAGGCCCAAGGAGCCTACATTCTGACGAAACGATACCTCTCTCAGATTAAAGACTATGCCAAGACCACAGCCGCCGAGTTGCAAGTATATACCGATAATGCACTACTAGCTAAGTCCTTGGCTTCGCCAATTAAAATAAACCCGGATACCGAAACCATGTTCTACGCACGCAAGATGAAGATACTACTTCAGACGATGAAACTGAGTAAACTTTCCTTCCATTATGTTCAAGGGAAACTTAACCCTGCCGATTTACCGTCAAGACGAACCAACAAAACTCAAGACAGACCGAAAACAAACGCACAAATTAACGCAAAAATTTCCGCACACATCTGGACACCACTACACTACTATCGCACACAAAAACACAACCGCACACCAACTCGACCACAACCACAAAATCCAGATCGCACACAACCAGATCTAAGATCTAGATCTGATCTAGATCTAACGGAAATACCAGACAATACCAGAAAAAGACCGATTATATCGGAGACGACCGCCACTACTGAACCTACACAGATCTCTGAGACTGATCAAAAGAGACGCCGTCTCCCCACTTAAACACTATCAAACAAAAATTTCATCATCTTTTTCCAACTGCGCAAACTTGTAAAGAAAGTCGACTATAATTTTTAAAGAAGCTTAAGATGACCTTAGTCGGTTCGAACTATCAAGCCATAATTTCCGACATTGCTACCGCTATCTCTGCCACCACCGACCACGCCGTGAAGATTAATCTACGAATTCAACTGAGATCTCATATTTACGAGGCGCTCAAACAATCGGGCACCTATGACGAATTCACGGACCGACTGGCTTGGTGCATGTCAAACCAGCACCTGATACTCACTACGAAAGAAGTCGCCAACCTCTACGCCCTAGTGGCAAGATCAGGTATTGCAAGAGGTATGGCCTTATTCCAGAATGGCGCTACAGCTAGGATAGGAAGACGACCCAGAATGCGATAGTTCGAGTCTAGTGGTGGTCGCCGTTGTCTCTCACAACCAATCTGGCCGCAGCGTGACGAGTGGGTGACCCCGACGAGAGGTGTGACAAACTGCTTGAGAGTGGGAGTGGCCAGGTGCAATCTGGATTGCTGGGTGTCAACAGGAGTCGGGAGGGGCTGGTGATCAGTCCTACCCCGAACCCTGATTGAGCCGGTAGTCAAGAACATC
>NW_011646035.1:1655-2159 GCF_000223845.1 Gregarina niphandrodes | reverse complement strand
TTGAGCCCATTCCGGACTGTGGTTGCTGTATCATTCACGGATACCAACGCCATTAGGATACTACTGTGAAGCAGAAATCGGGAAGAAATTATTGTATTGGTACGCTCGGGAGTTTCTGGCAGGAGTGGGACTCGAACCACCGTATTCCAGGTAATGCAGCGCGCCGGCGAACAGCAACCACTTCCTAGGGCTGGTGGGCAACTCCCACGCAGTCCAGGAGGTGGGTCATTGAGGTGATCGATTGGTTTCATTAAAAAATCCACTGCCGAGACTCGAGCCCGGGTCGCACCACTTCGGGTAGCAGTTCCGCTTCTAGTACCACAGTGCTGGTCCGACAGTTGCCGATCCCGCAAGGTGGTTCGATTGCCAATCACCTTCCCGCGCCCACCGTGCGTGCCGGTGGTCACGTAGGTTCGAACCCCATTTCTGGTAGCAGCTTCGCTTGTGGAACCAGTAGTGCCGGTCCGGCAGTTCCCGTTCATGAAGTGACCAAGAATATCGGTA
>NW_011646035.1:750-1635 GCF_000223845.1 Gregarina niphandrodes | reverse complement strand
TTAGGATACTACTGTGAAGCAGAAATCGGGAAGAAATTATTGTATTGGTACGCTCGGGAGTTTCTGGCAGGAGTGGGACTCGAACCACCGTATTCCAGGTAATGCAGCGCGCCGGCGAACAGCAACCACTTCCTAGGGCTGGTGGGCAACTCCCACGCAGTCCAGGAGGTGGGTCATTGAGGTGATCGATTGGTTTCATTAAAAAATCCACTGCCGAGACTCGAGCCCGGGTCGCACCACTTCGGGTAGCAGTTCCGCTTCTAGTACCACAGTGCTGGTCCGACAGTTGCCGATCCCGCAAGGTGGTTCGATTGCCAATCACCTTCCCGCGCCCACCGTGCGTGCCGGTGGTCACGTAGGTTCGAACCCCACTTCTGGTAGCAGCTTCGCTTGTGGAACTAGTAGTGCTGGTCCGACAGTTGCTGATCCCCAAATAAAACAGATAGCTCGAGCAACCGATCGCCACCGTCGGTAGGTGAGTGGGGTGAACATCTGTGACGACTTCAACTGAGGGTTCGATTGCCGCTTTTGTCACTGCTCCCCACTGCACCACACCAATCGCCTTGCTGTACCCACCGTGTGTACCGGTGGGCATCAGTTTTCTGGCTATCTCGTTCAACAACCACCATTGCCTCTAGGGAGGTTAAAGGGGAAGACTTAAGATCTTCATTGACGGACCCAAGTGGGGATGCGGTGAAGCAAAGGTATGACGATCGTAATGTCGTGTGGTAGAAACATGAGGAAAAATGGACACCGCGGTCATGTAGCTCAGTAGGTTAGAGCGTCAGTCTAATAACAGAGAGCCCAGAACAGTCCGTCAGTGGCGTGGTCGAAAACTGGATGGCGTCGGCTGGGGTTCACGGCTCTCACTTTCGGTGCATTTGT
>NW_011646035.1:0-654 GCF_000223845.1 Gregarina niphandrodes | reverse complement strand
TGGGCATCAGTTTTCTGACTATCTCGTTCAACAACCACCATTGCCTCTAGGGAGGTTAAAGGGGAAGACTTAAGATCTTCATTGACGGACCCAAGTGGGGATGCGGTGAAGCAAAGGTATGACGATCGTAATGTCGTGCGGTAGAGGCATGAGGAAAAATGGACACCGCGGTCATGTAGCTCAGTAGGTTAGAGCGTCAGTCTAATAACAGAGAGCCCAGAACAGTCCGTCAGTGGCGTGGTCGAAAACTGGATGGCGTCGGCTGGGGTTCACGGCTCTCACTTTCGGTGCATTCGTCGATTCGCCAGGTCGTGCTGTAGATAGCACGGCCGCATACCATCGCACTCCACACGCCTCGTCGCGATTTGCTCGAATGGTGGAGCGCTAGCGTGTGGGCTGATACCCAAGTCGTCCAATGAGGCGTTCGGCTCAGTTCCCGTTTGTGGGGCGACCAAGAATATCGGTAACTGTTTTACCTTTGCTGTGGTCACTCGTGCACTCGCACCCGCAAGGCCCGCGAGGGGTGCGGTCGGCATCGGCTGAAATCGTGCCTGCGAAACGTGTGAAAAACCCTCGCGGTGCGAAACGGGCACTAATCTGGAAGACTGAGTAGGTAGGGCGTAAACCAGCCGCCAAAGGACAAAGATGGCAGGT
>NW_011646034.1:0-2046 GCF_000223845.1 Gregarina niphandrodes | reverse complement strand
CTGTGGGGCATGCTCCGACAGCTATGATGGAAACTGCCACTAGACGCGGGGTTCCTAGTCCCGCCTTCTTCGTGTGCAAGGACACTGTTAACACCCAAAATGAGTGACCCCCGACGTTTAGGCCCACCGACAGCCCGACGACGGGAAACTCGGGTTTTTNCCCAGATCCCACCTTGGTGCTATTTCCCCTGGACTCCGATCTTTTTCCCCTGGACGGATCTGGAATGCGTGTTGCTGAGGGGTTGCTTAATCGCAAAAGCAAGTCAGCACCAGCAGCAGGGGATCTTGAGAAACTAACATCGCACCGATTCTGGCAGAGAGATGTCCTGCGCTTGGGTCGTTTCCTATGCCAACCAGAGACAATCAAATACATCCTTGGAATGGAGGCCAGGTTCTTGTGTAAGGACCTATCGAACGATGAAAAAGTGGAGCTAGCGTCAGCTAAGGGGGAATCGAGCTACCCGGATAAGGTTAGAGCGCACGGAGAAGAAATGAGCACCGACTTTGCGGTCATGCAATTGCCTTCGTCCAAAGACGATAAGCTGTTGGATACTGCCGAACTTTCCAAATTGCAGAGAGCACGCGCGATGAACGATGGACAAGCTGAACAGCAGAAGACTGTAGAGAGACGCAAAAGCAAGGACCTCAACCAATTGACCATACTGTATGGAAAGAAGAACCTACCGGAGGTCACTGCGCGCCGCGATGACTGGGAAGAAATGGACAGCACGTATTGCAACGCGTTTCTCGCATGGAACAAGGCTAGTAAGGGGGAAGCAAGTAATGAGTAACGCGAAAGAGGAGAGACGAGGTTCACTCAGTCAGGAGCAAATTAAGCAAATGGTCAACTCGCTCTCTGGCACCACGGCAAGAGCGCAAGCGGCCGGCATGGCAGTGTTGGATATGGAATCGGTCAATCGCCCAGACCAAGTTAATGAAAGGAGTTCTGACCCGGAGACTGAGGAGCAAGGTATGAGTTTTGAGACATCGCGGGAGATGGTTACGGAGCCTAAGCCATCAACAAATGCGGTGGACAGAAAAGAAGCAGCCAACAATCCGCCACCCAGCGCTAAGACCATCGAGATGTCCGAAGTGGAATACGCTATACACATCATGGCTCTCGAAACTGCTGGAAACTCGACATACAAGGAGGTAGTGGAAATGTATAAGAGTAACGCCTCCAGCACAGGAACATGGGTAACCCTGTGCGAAGGTATACCTATGGCCGCAGTTTTGTTGTCCAATCCGATGCCAGACATATCTGGTGCTGTAGACGTTGCCGGGGTGACTTTCTGTGCAACTGTCGCTGAAATTCCGTTCGGAAAGTCGTCAACCGAGATGACCAGGCTAGGGCTACCCACATATGACAGCAACGTTGTGTACCGCATTCGAAAGAGAGACCCGACTTTTGTCGTAAAGGCGCAAGTACCTCCGACAGCTAATGACGCCGCTATTAGCCAAACAGACGCTGCATTAGGAGTGGCAATTATGGCGATTACTTACTGCCAGACCGGGAGTACGCCGTTGATGTCCACCGCTAGGAATACGGGAGAAATGTTCATACCAAACGCTGCACGGAGACTGGCAGGGAACCGAACCAACGATCGCATCAAGCAAATCACCACGCTTATCCCATGCACAGGGCCTTTTCCGCTCGCGATGCTGACCGTTCTATTTAGCCAGAGTGCGATGGTCAATCGGCTGACCAAAGCCATGGCCGGGCATAAATGGGCCAACGTTATCGAGAGAGTTGACGAAGGTATGGTTCTCCTTGGCGGTGTGCACCCAAACTTAGGCAAGTTGTTAATGTGGCTAAATACCCATAGAAGCTTCTATTTTCACCCCCATTTTTCTGGAGACCATGCGTACCCCCAGTCCGACGTCCCTTTGCGCTTGCGTCTCCTTGGCCTTGCACTATTAACTGTCGAGGGAGTATACGAGCTTTCTGACGGGTTATTTGACATCTAGAAGTACTTGGTTCACCTCCTGGCTACGCCTCCGTTATACACCTCATTGTGATTGCAATTGGTAAGCGGCGAGTTTCGG
>NW_011646033.1:1364-2094 GCF_000223845.1 Gregarina niphandrodes | reverse complement strand
TTCCCCCCCTGGGATTCNAACCGGGGACTCCCGGAATCCGAAAGGAACCTCTTACCAACTCGGGCATGAGAGCTGGTCCAGGGAGGTATAGAGTAGACGGTACGGCTTCTGTCACATACGGGAGTCCACCGTAGGGATGTATGGGCGAGTGTTGGTAGGGTCCCACGCGGATTGTTTCCGGGGTAAATTAAATATGTCGTGGAGCGGGGGGACGGCTCCAACAGATTTTTAGATCATCTATACACTAGCTTCCTCCCCCAAATCGGGTGAAGTCGGACGCAAGAGCTTGACTTGGGGTCGCTGGAGTTCTGACATAAATCTCTTGAGGTTGGCAGACGGGTCTTCAGTAGTGGACATCTCTGTGCTGAGATGCTGTAGCCACTCTTCGCGTGCTCGGGTATCAGTAGGGAAGGTGACCGGTTTGACTTGGTCTCGGGTGACTTCTTTGGTATTCCAAGACAGCAGGTGTCGAACAGTAATGCGGAATCCGTTGTCGGAGACATTAACAACACCACAAGTTACCGATCCGATCCACACAGATTGTTCAAATAGGGAAGAAACCGAAGTGATTGCCTCCGTGGTCCAGTGGGGTGAGCGGCAAACGCAATATCTGCGACGACCAAGAATACAGCTGTTCGAGCCCCGCTCCTGCCAAAAACTCCCGAACGTACCAGTCTTCCAGTCCGACCCACCCAGATAGTCCAGTGAGGTGAGCGGCAAGCGCAATATC
>NW_011646033.1:794-1344 GCF_000223845.1 Gregarina niphandrodes | reverse complement strand
ATCATCTATACACTAGCTTCCTCCCCCAAATCGGGTGAAGTCGGACGCAAGAGCTTGACTTGGGGTCGCTGGAGTTCTGACATAAATCTCTTGAGGTTGGCAGACGGGTCTTCAGTAGTGGACATCTCTGTGCTGAGATGCTGTAGCCACTCTTCGCGTGCTCGGGTATCAGTAGGGAAGGTGACCGGTTTGACTTGGTCTCGGGTGACTTCTTTGGTATTCCAAGACAGCAGGTGTCGAACAGTAATGCGGAATCCGTTGTCGGAGACATTAACAACACCACAAGTTACCGATCCGATCCACACAGATTGTTCAAATAGGGAAGAAACCGAAGTGATTGCCTCCGTGGTCCAGTGGGGTGAGCGGCAAACGCAATATCTGCGACGACCAAGAATACAGCTGTTCGAGCCCCGCTCCTGCCAAAAACTCCCGAACGTACCAGTCTTCCAGTCCGACCCACCCAGATAGTCCAGTGAGGTGAGCGGCAAGCGCAATATCTGCGACGACCAAGAATACAGCTGTTCGAGCCCCGCTCCTGCCAAAAACTCCG
>NW_011646033.1:0-774 GCF_000223845.1 Gregarina niphandrodes | reverse complement strand
GGTTGGGCAGACGGGTCTTCAGTAGTGGACATCTCTGTGCTGAGATGCTGTAGCCACTCTTCGCGTGCTCGGGTATCAGTAGGGAAGGTGACCGGTTTGACTTGGTCTCGGGTGACTTCTTTGGTATTCCAAGACAGCAGGTGTCGAACAGTAATGCGGAATCCGTTGTCGGAGACATTAACAACACCACAAGTTACCGATCCGATCCACACAGATTGTTCAAATAGGGAAGAAACCGAAGTGATTGCCTCCGTGGTCCAGTGGGGTGAGCGGCAAACGCAATATCTGCGACGACCAAGAATACAGCTGTTCGAGCCCCGCTCCTGCCAAAAACTCCCGAACGTACCAGTCTTCCAGTCCGACCCACGCAGATAGTCCAGTGAGGTGAGCGGCAAGCGCAATATCTGCGACGACCAAGAATACAGCTGTTCGAGCCCCGCTCCTGCCAAAAACTCCCGAACGTACCAGTCTTCCAGTCCGACCCACCCAGATAGTTCAAACAGAGAAGAGGAACTGCCTCCGCAGCCTAGTCATATGATTCTTCCTTAAAACACAAGAAGTCATGGTCAATGAAGTTGCGGAGGGCTGGGTGACGTCGTTCAGGTTCCCCAAAAATTAACTTGTGGGAGGCCTGTGGGGCAAGGAGTCGCACGTGCATCCTTACCACCTGGACTAGTGGACAACGTGCACTCGGATGTCATAGGTCCCGATCGGCCCTTTCGACAGTTCGATGTTTAGCCACAGTTATCGAGTAATGGTTCAAGGAAGCCTTCT
>NW_011646032.1:0-2061 GCF_000223845.1 Gregarina niphandrodes | reverse complement strand
AGGAGAGGAAGATAGGCGACGTTCTCAATGCCCCCGCCCCGCCTCAAGGAAGGAACTGCAGAGCTTCCTAGGAGCCGTTGGGTATCTACGACCCTTCATCGCGCGATTCGCCGAGTACTCTGCCCCACTGTTCGAGTTGCTCAAGAAGGGCAGGTTGTTCGTCTGGCGGATGCTCGAGGAGAGGCGTTCGTGAAGCTGAAGCACAGTTCCAGGAGCGCCGCTCATCATCGAAACAGATGCCTCGGAGGTTGGCATTGGCGCGGTGTTGAAGCAGATGCAAGAGGGTAGAGAGGTCCCGTTAGAGTTCGCGTCTAAGAAGTTCACCGACGCGGAGAGAAAGTGGGATACGAGAGAGAGAGAGCTCTTCGCCGTCAAGTGGGCTGTAGAGAAGTGGTGCGACTACGTAGCGCTCCATCACTGCACCGTACGCGCAGATCACGCCGACCTACTCTACCTTGTGGGAGTAGACAAAGGGAAGGTGTTCCGCTGGGCGCTGGCGCTCAGCAGGCTCAACTTCACCTTAGAGTTCCTGTCGGGAGAAGAATAACATGGCGGACTGGTTGTCGCTGTACGCAGCGGAAGATGAAGAGTGCGGCGCAGAGATCGAGGCAATGGCATTGAGCGGTAGAGTGATAGGCCACGCGGGCCAACTGCTGGGGAGACACCAGGTGTCGGAAGAGGACTTTATGAGAGAGCACCGGCAGCTGGAGCCGCAAGGAGTGCCTGGAATGAAGAAGGATGGCAAGTGGTGGCGGCAGGCCATGACTGGCAAGGTGTACGTCCCGGAGCGACTGAGAGCGAAAGTGGTACTGAACTTTCACTATGGCACCAGTGGGCACCTGATATGTGCCCGGACTCGAACGAGAGCTCGGCTGACACACAACGTGCCGAAAGGGGAGTCTGGAGAATCCGGGCGCGATGGACACAGTAAGCCTGGATCACGTAGAAAGATGCGACGTGCCGGGGCGGACGGTCACGGCTTACAAAGACAAGTGAGGAGGTTCAAGCTGAGCACGTGGGCAACCCAAGAGTACGTCTCAGGGCAGCGCGAGCTGGAGGAGCAGGCCGCGAACAGGCGGGAGATGGTGGGCAACCCAAGAGTACGTCTCAGGGCAGCGCGAGCTGGAGGGGCAGGCCGAGAACAGGCGGGAGACGACCGACGTTGGCATGAAGACAGAAGCCAACTGGGATGAGTTCTTAGGAATGATACAACCCTTCAACTGAGAAGTCGAGGGGGCGTGTTGGTATGTCAGTGGGCGAGGGCGGCTTTCAGTTGTTACGTCTCGCCCGCCGAAGCTTTTTGTCAAATACAGAGGGAGTCGGTAACGGTAGCAACGCAAGTTGCCAGAATCAATCAACACCGAGGACTCTTCATACGACGCAGGCAGCACCACGTCAGCAGCGGACCAGTACGACACAACAGACTGGCCTGGTCCATTCGAAACGTTTTGTCTCGTACCCTGTGTTTTTTTCGCGGTGAAAAACTGTAGTCAAGGTGAGGGTGAAGCCTGACGACCACGCAACAATGTGTTGCGACCGCGCAACAGTGTGTTGCGACCGCGCGCCAATGGCGCGTGCCTTCGCTCTCTGAGAGGGAGAAGGGACCGGAGATTCTGGATGATTTTCGGATCATTTTGCGGGAGTCAGTAAGGGATTCCCAAGTGACTTCGATGAAGCTACTGCGACCGTTAATAACGGTAAGCATGCCTTGCAACCACCGATGGTGGAAATGCCACGAACAGTGGATCTCCCGATCTACAAACGTGCTCCGAGAAGGGTAGTGCTCCGAGAAGGGTAAAGGCTACAAGCAAGGTGCGGCGACCGCTGTACGGTTCACGTGTGTTAGTTTTTCACCCAACAATGACTTGATATATATTTCATTCGGAAAACGTCACGAAGTTGAAACTTAGTGCACTTCCACTGACCGAGCGGAAGAACGTCAGGTGGATGAGTTGTCTGGGTGGTGGAGTCCGACGAGCCTACCGTGTGAGTCGGTCAACGACCACCAACTCCNGTTTTTTGTCGTGGTCAACTTTGCATGATTCGGCGTCTGCTTGGTTG
>NW_011646031.1:1108-2081 GCF_000223845.1 Gregarina niphandrodes | reverse complement strand
CAAAGGTGGACGACTCACTCCTCCCACAGAGTACGGTCAAGGACAATAAATGCCATTAAACTACCATATGATACAACTACCGTCCGACGATTCCTAGGTATGGTTGGCTACTTTCGCAATTTTATCAAGGATTTTGCCAAGATAGCTGGACCTTTATACGAGCTGTTACAGAAGGATGTTCCATTCAAGATGACCGATGAAAGAATAGCATCATTTCAAGAATTACAGAAGGCGTTAACTGAATGTCCTGGCCTGGCGAATCCTCACCATTCGTGGCCATATGTCCTGGACACTGATGCCTCTACTACTGCAATTGGTGCCTGCCTAATGCAACTTGACGTAGGAAAGTACTTTACATCCAGTTCGTTTTGGATCCCGCCGACTAACTCCTGCTGAAAGAAATTGGCCAATCTACGAACTTGAAGGTTTCGCGGTAGTGCACTTTATACTTGCCTTCAGACCTTACTTAATTGGAAGAACTTTTACCGTGAGATCAGACCACAAGCCACTTCAATGGTTATGGAAGATCGATAAACCACGCCTGGCTAGATGGTCAATGGCTCTGCAACAATTCGACTTCAAGATCGTGTACAATCCTGGTACAGCTCAAGAACAAGTTGATATATTTACCAGAGATGTTGACTTCACCGCTGCTGATGAATTCGTCGACAAACACCTTGGTATGGTAAATACTCTAAGTCACATCAAACCAATTGAAGATAGAGCTGCGAGACAACAAGAACGACTAATTGGTGAAGAAGTTGCATCTATTCCAATCAAGACGAAGTCGAAGGTCGATACGGGTGTAATACCAAATCTGAAGGCAGACAGCAATTTCCCATCGATTGAAGAATTTGTTCATGCTGCTAAGGAAATTGCGTCAGTACCAGACGGGTGCATAATACAGGAAGATCTGCTCGTTCATGCGAAGAGTGGACTCATGTTTGTCCCTGAAGATTTGAGAGCCCGAATA
>NW_011646031.1:0-1088 GCF_000223845.1 Gregarina niphandrodes | reverse complement strand
ACTTTACCGCTGCTGATGAATTTGTTGACAAACACCTTGGTATGGTAAATACGTTAAGTCCAATTGAAGATAGAGCTGCGAGACAACAAGAACGACTAATCGGTGAAGAGGTTGCATCTATTCCAATTAAGACGAAGTCGAAGGTCGATACGGGTGTCATACCAAATCTGAAGGCAGACAGCAATTTTCCATCGATTGAGGAATTTGTTCATGCTGCCAAAGAAATTACGTCAGTACCAGACGGGTGCATAGTACAGGAAGATCTGCTCGTTCATGCGAAGAGTGGACTCATGTTTGTCCCTGAAATTTTGAGAGCCCGAATACTATACTACTGTCACTGCAGCAGAATCGGTGCACATCAAGGAGCACAGAAGATGATCGTCAGGATAAAGAAGCACTTCTACTGGCCCTTGTTGGCGAAAGATTGTGTCGATTTCACTGCTGGTTGCCTTACATGTCAAAGAAGAATGAATATCGTCAATTTGGTTGGAAAAGGTGTCTTGTTATCCACTGATTTCAACCTATTGGTTTCGGTCGATGCAATAGGACCTTTCATGTACAAGAAGAAAACTTACAACCTAATCACCATGATTGATAACTTAACCAAGTGGGTAGAAGTTGGAGTGCTCGAAGATGGCACTGCATTAACTGCATGGAACTTGGTATATTCCATGTGGATCTGTAGATTAGGAGTGCCAATGAAAATGCTAACCGACAACGGTGCCATGTTTACTGGTCGTGACTTCTGCGACAAAGTGGAGTCCCTAGGGATTCGAACTAGTAACGCGACGCCACAGTACCCGCAAGGAAACTCTATGGTGGAGTCATTTCACCACTTTCTCAAAGGAGCACTGTCAAGAACAAGTGTCAACAATTGGTCTTTTGAGGAAGTGCTTGCATCCGTGCTTTACGCCTACAGGTCAACTCCGCATATTTCCACTGGAGAATCACCGTATAGACTACTCACAGGAAATGACATGGTACTACCTCACTTTCAATCGTGGACGAACTATGAATCCTTGGACACTCGGGCTGCACATAGATATAGCCTTATTACTCAACTACGACAAGAGGCTTTTGAGCAAGCC
>NW_011646030.1:1404-2297 GCF_000223845.1 Gregarina niphandrodes | reverse complement strand
AGTGGACAATATATCCGCTGCCACATTAGACGACCGGGGTATCGATCCCAGTGTCTCTCGCATGCTACGCGAGCGTTTTTACCATTTGGACTAGACGCCCCAGGGCGTGGAGTGCGATGTCACCCAGCTTTCGGCAATGTTATTGGCTGGCCCCAGTTGTCGAAGTAATTCAAGGAAGCCTTCAGCTGGATCGTTGTAGGCACACGGCGGCGACACTGTAGTGGCCGGCGGCTAGATTGTCTCCGTCCATGGGGCGCCGACCCCATTTTCGCCACCCGACCGTTCGGCGTCCTTTGGGTGTGACCGAGTTGGCTAATACTACGGGCCTATGGCGCGATGGCAGCGCGTTTGACTCCAGATCAAAAGGTTGGGCGTTCGACTCGCTCTGGGCTTAAGGTGTGATACGAAGAAGGTGGCAGTTGAGTGCGGCGACTTGGACTAGGCGGGGATCTTGCCGGCGTCTTGTTATGAATGGTGACCCCACTGTTGTGCCACAGATTCGGGCCAGTTACAAGTGTGTGTCCAAATTTTGCACTCTGTGGGACACGGCTCCACACGCGTGCAATGGCGTCGAAAGATTGTGCACCCGGGGTATCTCAGCGGTAGTGTGTCTGGCAGTAGGCAGACATCAGGCAGTCGTTCTGCGTCCCAAGGGACTGATCGTTGTACGAAGATGTGGAGCCCCGGACAAGACGAAAGGATTTAGGGGACCGCAGCGGCAACACAAGAGGAAAACGTCGGACTTTGCAGCGGGGTTTTTTTCCCGCCGCAGTTCCTTCTCCCAGAACTACACCGAAAAGGCTGTGCGATTCGAGCACCCGTTCACCAAGTGCGATCAAAGCCGTGAAATATCAAAGTCAAGCGGCGTCGCATCCCAAAAAGAATGAAGTCTC
>NW_011646030.1:1173-1384 GCF_000223845.1 Gregarina niphandrodes | reverse complement strand
ACGAAAGGATTTAGGGGACCGCAGCGGCAACACAAGAGGAAAACGTCGGACTTTGCAGCGGGGTTTTTTTCCCGCCGCAGTTCCTTCTCCCAGAACTACACCGAAAAGGCTGTGCGATTCGAGCACCCGTTCACCAAGTGCGATCAAAGCCGTGAAATATCAAAGTCAAGCGGCGTCGCATCCCAAAAAGAATGAAGTCTCCCACAACACC
>NW_011646030.1:355-1008 GCF_000223845.1 Gregarina niphandrodes | reverse complement strand
TAGACCACAAATTACATTTTGGTAGAAATATCAGTCCCGTAGGACGCAATCGAACCGCCGACTACCTAATATCTGTCTACAGTCAGACGCTCTGCCAACTGAGCTACCCCGGGCAATACCGTCCTTCGACTCCATTGCACAACGGTGTGGAGCAGCCGCCTGCACTGCAGTGGACAAACTCGCCATTCTGTGGATGGGTGGGAATGGCGTGAACCCCCACCCTAGGGTGGGCCAAGACGTTCGAACGGTTTGGGTTCGAATTCCAGCAGTGGATGTGCACGCTCCGTAAACGCTGGCTTGCCTTGAGCACCGTACAACCCAAGCATCCGTACACCCCCCGTCCGTAGTCGCCAGCAATCACCGTCCAAACGGGCAATACAGGGCTGGCTGTTTGGTCCAGTGGTATGATTTCTCGTTAAGGCAGAAGAAATCAAGGGCTCGATGCCCAGAACAGCCCGTCAGTAACGTAGCCGAAACTGGGTGACGTCGTCATGTTCCCCGAAATTGACAGCAAACCCAAAATTATCTTTCCTTGAACTATTCCTGGACTATCGGAGGTGCACCACCGGAAATTACCCGTATTTGTAGCTTGGAACGCTCAAATCCTACCATTGGACTATCTAGACGGCAGGGAGTCACGGCTTCACTTTGCG
>NW_011646030.1:0-335 GCF_000223845.1 Gregarina niphandrodes | reverse complement strand
CCCATTGTTTCGGAGGTGGGTTCGAATTCCAGCAGTGGATGTGCACGCTCCGTAAACGCTGGCTTGCCTTGAGCACCGTACAACCCAAGCATCCGTACACCCCCCGTCCGTAGTCGCCAGCAATCACCGTCCAAACGGGCAATACAGGGCTGGCTGTTTGGTCCAGTGGTATGATTTCTCGTTAAGGCAGAAGAAATCAAGGGCTCGATGCCCAGAACAGCCCGTCAGTAACGTAGCCGAAACTGGGTGACGTCGTCATGTTCCCCGAAATTGACAGCAAACCCAAAATTATCTTTCCTTGAACTATTCCTGGACTATCGGAGGTGCACCACCGG
>NW_011646029.1:1050-2158 GCF_000223845.1 Gregarina niphandrodes | reverse complement strand
CCTTGAACTCTATGCCTAGCTTTGGGCATTTGAAAAGCTTTGGGCATTCGAAAAGCTTCTCGACCCAGCATTCTTGAGCAAGTCTTGCGGCTCGCATTTGCGATTCAAATTGTACAAACCACGCATCCACACTGTCGGAGCGCCCTGGAAAATCTGGCACCGGATTCCAGCTCAGGCTCCCCGTTACGACCGCGGGTATCACCCGAGGGGCGGGGGTGGCTGAGGGTATCAACTCGACCAGCACTTGGTTCATCAAGGACTCGTTTCGTGTGATCTCGGTTGGCTGCGATGACACCACATTGGTCGTGACGGGTGACTGCGTATTGGTGGTGCTTCAAACAATTGCTGATCGGTTCCGTTGGTCATGGTCTTGGTCGATTCGGTTGACTTCTTCCCCCAAATTTTAGAGGACCTCTACCCCCACGTTTCTCCGCCACTACACGGTGCGCCGGATGGACAGCTTGCCCGAGTGGTTAAGGGGTAGACTGGAAATTGTCTGGACCCGTTCAAATCCAGACGCTGACGATGAGGGTCAAGTGGATGTTATTGGAGGCTGGTTCTTGTCGCATCCTGGGTGTGCTAGCGACAACCGCGTTTCGAATGAATAGGAACTGGTCCAACAGGAGGTGAACCGAATCGACCAAGACCATGACCAACGGAACCGATCAGCAATTGTTTGAAGCCACCACCAATACGCAGTCACCCGCCACGACCAATGTGGTGTCATCGCAGCCAACCGAGATCACACGAAACGAGTCCTTGATGAACCAAGTGCTGGTCGAGTTGATACCCTCAGCCACCCCCGCCCCTCGGGTGATACCCGCGGTCGTAACGGGGAGCCTGAGCTGGCTTCCGTACCTCAATCGACCGAGCGTCAGCAACCACGTACCATTTGGTCCGACAGCTGCCAATCCGACCCACACAGATAGCCCAAATAGAGAATAAAACAAAATGACAGCCTCCGTAGACCAGTGCACCGAATATACTAATACAGTGCTTCTGCCGGAAAACGAACCCGGGACGCCTCGATGGCAAAGAGGCATTTTACCACTAAACCACAATTGCAGAAAAATTGACTTGTGTGAGGCTTGCGGTCCGCTTTATGTGT
>NW_011646029.1:649-1030 GCF_000223845.1 Gregarina niphandrodes | reverse complement strand
ATATGTTAAAGGGAGTGTCGTTCCACTAGACTACCCACGCGCAAGATCAACAGCAGGGAATTACGGCTTCCGTACCTCAATCGACCGAGCGTCAGCAACCACGTACCATTTGGTCCGACAGCTGCCAATCCGACCCACACAGATAGCCCAAATAGAGAATAAAACAAAATGACAGCCTCCGTAGACCAGTGCACCGAATATACTAATACAGTGCTTCTGCCGGAAATCGAACCCGGGACGCCTCGATGGCAAAGAGGCATTTTACCACTAAACCACAATTGCAGAAAAATTGACTTGTGTGAGGCTTGCGGTCCGCTTTATGTGTCGTCGCACACAGAGATGGTGATGCTTCTGGCGACCCGGGTGGTGATGCTTCTTGTG
>NW_011646029.1:0-629 GCF_000223845.1 Gregarina niphandrodes | reverse complement strand
GCAAGATCAACAGCAGGGAATTACGGCTTCCGTACCTCAATCGACCGAGCGTCAGCAACCACGTACCATTTGGTCCGACAGCTGCCAATCCGACCCACACAGATAGCCCTAATAGAGAATAAAACAAAATGACAGCCTCCGTAGACCAGTGCACCGAACATACTAATACAGTGCTTCTGCCGGAAATCGAACCCGGGACGCCTCGATGGCAAAGAGGCATTTTACCACTAAACCACAATTGCAGAAAAATTGACTTGTGTGAGGCTTGCGGTCCGCTTTATGTGTCGTCGCACACAGAGATGGTGATGCTTCTGGCGACCCGGGTGGTGATGCTTCTTGTGAGCGACGACCACAATACCGCTTGGCGGCACCACTGGGCTGCGGTACCACCTGATCGATTGTAGGACACAGAGAACGGACATTGTGATTTTCTGCCTGGGCAGGGATTCGAACCCTGGCTTTCTCCCAAGCACACGATATGTTAAAGGGAGTGTCGTTCCACTAGACTACCCACGCGCAAGATCAACAGCAGGGAATTACGGCTTCCGTACCTCAATCGACCGAGCGTCAGCAACCACGTACCATTTGGTCCGACAGCTGCCAATCCGACCCACACAGATAGCCCAAAT
>NW_011646028.1:1670-2154 GCF_000223845.1 Gregarina niphandrodes | reverse complement strand
ACATAGTTAGGACGGAGGTTGAGAAGATGCTGGCCCAAGGTGTCATCCGACCATCAAAGTCCCCGTGGGCATCACCAATAGTGCTCGTGTCCAAGAAAGACGGATCGACTAGATTCTTGAAACTCACTTACGAAGATTCGACAAATATTGCAGAAGACAAAGCACGTAAAGAACGTAGTGAAAGATTTGATAGACGCAGTCGATTCCAGTTGGACGATCGAACGGATACGACCAACAGAAGGAAATACGATTTCAATATACGTCGACGCGTCAGATACACAAGCAGGGATGGTGGTAAAGTATAACGAACAAACGGTTATGACGGAATCGATTCCGCTAACCAAGACGTTAACGAACTTGGCTTCGTACAAGGAAATCCAAGGAGCATACAAGCTGCTAGCCAAATACAAGTCGGCGATTGACTTCATTGATAAGAGGGCGAGCAAGATTATCGTGACAGATAATATGCGCCTATGGCAGGCCC
>NW_011646028.1:0-1650 GCF_000223845.1 Gregarina niphandrodes | reverse complement strand
CTCGTGTCCAAGAAAGACGGATCGACTAGATCTGAAACTCACTTACGAAGATTCGACAAATATTGCAGAAGACAAAGCACGTAAAGAACGTAGTGAAAGATTTGATAGACGCAGTCGATTCCAGTTGGACGATCGAACGGATACGACCAACAGAAGGAAATACGATTTCAATATACGTCGACGCGTCAGATACACAAGCAGGGATGGTGGTAAAGTATAACGAACAAACGGTTATGACGGAATCGATTCCGCTAACCAAGACGTTAACGAACTTGGCTTCGTACAAGGAAATCCAAGGAGCATACAAGCTGCTAGCCAAATACAAGTCGGCGATTGACTTCATTGATAAGAGGGCGAGCAAGATTATCGTGACAGATAATATGCGCCTATGGCAGGCCCTCGAGAGAAATGAAGAACCAAGAAACGACTTAGAGGTATACGCAGCGCGCATCCGAGCCTTGTACAAGGCAACCTACCAGCACATTCCAGGAGGCCAGAACCCGGCCGATTTTTATTCGAGGAGACACCGTCTCCTCACTTGAAAGAGTTTTTATTTATTCAACATCATAATTTTTCTTCGAAAAGTATTTCTTCACTTGAACTTTGAATTGAACTGTACAAACTTGCACAATGGTTGAGACTCGTAGTACGGTGGACCTGCAGAAGGAGGCCACCAATATTATACTAGAGGCCAACAAGTCCGGTAACATGGACATCACGCGAATACAGGCGGTACCCCCGAAGATATGGGGACAAGTTTGCACAGCATTGGACATTGAGAGGTTAATCAATTACAACCAGTTACTTATGCAACCGAAGTACATGAAAGATCTGCAAGAGGTACTCGCGGCCCGCATAGAGGCTGAGAAGCCAGCATTCACCCATAGGAAGATTCAGGAGGCGGGACAGCCAAAGACGGCTACCCAGACCACGACGAATAATCCACCTGCGAATCGACCACCTACGTTAGACCTGACTTCGGTGGGCCAACATGCACCGATGATGGAAGAAGTCTACTATAGTGACCATAGCTCGACACCGAGAGTGCATGGTAAACGACATACGATTACGACTGACGGGTGGGCGAACATTGACTACTTAATGGGGGATCCGGCTCATATGCTGAACCAGTTGCGAGGTGTACGAATGTCACCAGAAAAGGCATTCGAGACCAGGAATAAGATCCTGCATAAGGCCCTAGTTGATCCCGAGATTGACAACACGGACAAGCTGATAATTCGTGTGAATCAACTTATCGATCAAGGCCTATTATCGCATGACCTATCGGTCAATGTACTTTTGAGCTGTGTAGTGTACGGGAAAGAGGGGACGATGCGTCGGATTGAGTCAGGTGCGATACTAAAACCCATAAACATCTACAATCTAAGTTCGCGCAAACGACCTGATGATAGGAATCCGAGAACGCAGAACTCGAATCCGAACACGTACGCTAGCAAGAACAAGAAGAAGAATACGACGAATTACAACAATCAAAACCGACGAGGTAGTTACAGTAAACCTACAGAGACGACTAAGAACTGGACCCAGGGGCCCCCTTCTTCTTCTTCATAGCTAGACTCTGCATTCGACGTCTTACCGTTTGCGTCATCTAATACTTCATGCATGTCTACTTCGTTCATCTGTCGATGA
>NW_011646027.1:741-2182 GCF_000223845.1 Gregarina niphandrodes | reverse complement strand
GGGGTTGTCGGCGGTCGAGTAGTACTTCACCGCCGCCGCCTCCCTGCTCCTCCTCCGTCCCCCAACCTCGACTTCTTGGCCGCCTTCTCCTCCTTGGCTTCGTCAGCAAGTGCCAGCTGACGAGCCACGCACGCCCACACAAGAAGCACCCACACAAGGCATCGTATCCTAGTGGCGTTGGCAGCATGGCAGGAATGTCGGTAGGGTCGGCCTGAAACAATCGGCAGCTTGCCCGAGTGGTTAAGGGGTAGACTAGAAATCTACTGATGTTTGGCTGGACCTGTTCAAATCCAGAAGCTGACGATGAGGGTCTACTGATGTTTGCCTGGACCTGTTCTAATCCAGAAGCTGACGATGAGGGCCAAGTGGATGTTATTGGAGGCCGGTCCTTGTCGCATCCTGGGTGTGCTAACGACAACCACGTTTCGAATGAATAGGAACTGGTCCAACAGGAGGTGAATGGTGTCTGCATCGTCTAGTGGTTAGGACAGAACGTTGTGGCCGTTCAGACCCAGGTTCGATTCCTGGTGCAGACACAGTGAAATGTCACCACACCCATTCTACCTGACTAAGGCAACCAAGGGTCTTCATGATGTGTGTTTGTTGAGCTGGTACTCCTACCACTACGCTGGATACTGCTTTGGATACACTGGCATCCCCGCCAAGCGCCGCTTCTGGTAGGGGACTAGAGAGTCGCCCTGGGGGCATGTTAACGGGTCGTTGCTGCTATCTCTTCTGTCCGTGGATCGAACCCGGCTCCCTCCGGATCCCAACCCGGTACCATTTGGTCCGACAGCTGCCCACACAGATAGCCCAAATAGAGAATAAAACGAAATGATAGCCTCCGTAGACCAGTGCACCGAATATACTAATACAGTGCGTCTGCCGGAAATCGAACCCGGCCGCCTCGATGGCAAAGAGGCATTTTACCACTAAACCACGATCGCAGAAAAATTGACTTATGTGAGGCTTGCGGTCCGCTTTATGTGTCGTCACACACAGAGATGGTGATGCTTCTGGCGACCCGGGTGGTGATGCTTCTTGGTGAGCGATGACCACAATACCGCTTGGCTGGGCTGCGGTGGCACCCTGATCGATTGTAGGACACAGAGAAGAGAACGGAGATTGTGATTTTCTGCCTGGGACGGAATCGAACCACGACTATTTAATGTCTGCCTGCAGTCAGACGCTCTACCTTTTTTGGCGGGACTTGACCCACCGTATTCTAGACCGTCGCAGACATTGTGGTCGCCGCCCACCCCTCTGGGCTACGGAGGCATCCTAATCGGTTGTTGCCGCTATCTCTCTGTGTGCGGTTTGAATCCCGGCAGTGGGTGTGCTCGAATTTTAGTGGACCTCTACCCCCACGTTTCTCCGCCACTGCACGATGTGCCGGCTGGGCCGCGAAACCACGGCAGGCGTTACGAAGGACCCCGGGAAT
>NW_011646027.1:0-721 GCF_000223845.1 Gregarina niphandrodes | reverse complement strand
AAAATCGAACCNGGGCCGCCTCGATGGCAAAGAGGCATTTTACCACCAAACCACAATCGCAGAAAAATTGACTTATGTGAGGCTTGCGGTCCGCTTTATGTGTCGTCGCACACAGAGATGGTGATGCTTCTGGCGACCCGGGTGGTGATGCTTCTTGGTGAGCGATGACCACAATACCGCTTGGCTGGGCTGCGGTGGCACCCTGATCGATTGTAGGACACAGAGAAGAGAACGGAGATTGTGATTTTCTGCCTGGGACGGAATCGAACCACGACTATTTAATGTCTGCCTGCAGTCAGACGCTCTACCTTTTTTGGCGGGACTTGACCCACCGTATTCTAGACCGTCGCAGACATTGTGGTCGCCGCCCACCCCTCTGGGCTACGGAGGCATCCTAATCGGTTGTTGCCGCTATCTCTCTGTGTGCGGTTTGAATCCCGGCAGTGGGTGTGCTCGAATTTTAGTGGACCTCTACCCCCACGTTTCTCCGCCACTGCACGATGTGCCGGCTGGGCCGCGAAACCACGGCAGGCGTTACGAAGGACCCCGGGAATCGAACCCCGGGTCGACACGATTGCAACAAGGCATTCTACCACTAGACCACAAACGCAGAAGTAATTAACTTATGTGAGGCTTGCGGTCCGCTTTTTGTGTTCAGCCGCATACAGACTTGGCGACCGTTGGGCCGTCTCTTCTGCCTGTGCGGGTCGGCTCGGCAGCT
>NW_011646026.1:611-2218 GCF_000223845.1 Gregarina niphandrodes | reverse complement strand
AGCATCGTATAAGGAAATACAAGGCGCCTATAAGCTGCTAACGAAATATAAGTCCGCGATAGACTTCATCGATAAGAACGCAAGGAAGGTTATTGTAACGGACAATATACGACTTTGGCAGGCCCTCGAGAGACGAGAGGAACCGCGCAACGACTTAGAAGTATATGCAGCACGCATTCGAGCCTTATATAAGGCGGCATACCAGCATATCCCAGGAGGCCAGAACCCGGCCGATTTTTATTCGAGGAGACACCGTCTCCTCTCTTAAAGAGTTTTTAATTATTCAATCATAATAATTTTTTCTTCGTGAAAAGAAAAGCATCTTCTGAACATCAAACTCCATTTTACACACTTGAACTTGGTTACCCAACTCACATGGTTGAGACTCGATCGACTATGGACGTACACAAAGAAGCACGCAATATTATAATCGAGGCTAATAAGAGTGGCAACATGGACGTGGTGAGGGTTCAAGCTATCCCACCAAAGGTATGGGGCGAAGTATGTACGACCCTAGATTGCCAGCGACTACTACAATACAATAGAGTACTACTAACGACGTCATTCATAAAGGAACTAGAGACGGTGATCGCGGCAAAAGAAAAGGCTGAACAGCCAGCCTTTACGCATCGCAAGATCCAAGAAGCTGTACCAGCACAGCCCGTACGACCACCGACCCTAGACTTGACTTCAGTACACAGCCAACAGCAACCGATGAACGTCCAGCAGCGACCCATGTTAGAAGAGGTGTATTACTCTGACAGAAGCTCAGACGGGCACAGACGAGACAGGCGGCACACGCTGACGACCGACGAGTGGTCCCACATTGACTATATGGTGGGTGATCCAGGACAGATGTTGAGTCGGTTAAAAGGTGTGCGAATGTCGCCCGACAAAGCCTTCGAAGTGCGCAATAAGATCCTGCGAAAGACACTGATTGACCCGGAGATCGATAACTCCGATAAGCTGATCGCTAGAATCAACCAGTTGATCGATCAAGGGCTGATATCGCATGACTTATCAGTAAACATCTTATTGAGCTGCATAGCCTACGGGAAAGAAGGCACCATGCATCGCATTGAGACTGGGCAGATTCGAAAACCTCTGGGAGTCTATAACGTAAGCTCAAGAAAGAGACCTGACGAACGTAAACCGAAGCCTCAGGCAAAGCAGAACGCTACTAATGCTACGTATAAGAAGAAATACCCAGCGGGCAATACGAATCAGCCCAGACGAGGCAGCTATGTTAAGAATACCGAGACCACTAAGAATTGGTCTCAAGGTACGAAATAGGAAGAAGGCAGGCGTCATGAAAAGGTAGACGCCGAGCCAGACGCTTACTCAGGTTCAGATATATCGACAGGTGATGAAGCAACACCAAAGTCGACGAATATGATAAACACGAGTGATGACTATGCATCAACTCGGATGCTGGTCACACCGGTCTCAGCCGGTCGAGCCCGCGTTAGACCTACGGTGGCCTAGGTTTTGCCCTGGTAGCTAACGGGATGACGTTCCTGGCTTACTCGTAAAGTGGAGTGCCATTGTAGGTAGAGCAAGAAACAGCAAACCAAGAAAAGGAACATAGTAGTGAGCGACGGGGAGAA
>NW_011646026.1:0-563 GCF_000223845.1 Gregarina niphandrodes | reverse complement strand
AAAACCTCTGGGAGTCTATAACGTAAGCTCAAGAAAGAGACCTGACGAACGTAAACCGAAGCCTCAGGCAAAGCAGAACGCTACTAATGCTACGTATAAGAAGAAATACCCAGCGGGCAATACGAATCAGCCCAGACGAGGCAGCTATGTTAAGAATACCGAGACCACTAAGAATTGGTCTCAAGGTACGAAATAGGAAGAAGGCAGGCGTCATGAAAAGGTAGACGCCGAGCCAGACGCTTACTCAGGTTCAGATATATCGACAGGTGATGAAGCAACACCAAAGTCGACGAATATGATAAACACGAGTGATGACTATGCATCAACTCGGATGCTGGTCACACCGGTCTCAGCCGGTCGAGCCCGCGTTAGACCTACGGTGGCCTAGGTTTTGCCCTGGTAGCTAACGGGATGACGTTCCTGGCTTACTCGTAAAGTGGAGTGCCATTGTAGGTAGAGCAAGAAACAGCAAACCAAGAAAAGGAACATAGTAGTGAGCGACGGGGAGAACATGGAGAACTTCTGAGGGGTCAGCGAAGTAGGTGGACAGTGTCCAGTGGTCG
>NW_011646025.1:0-2170 GCF_000223845.1 Gregarina niphandrodes | reverse complement strand
TATGATCAATGTTAGCTCGTCGTGGGGGCGGACCCTTCGCCGTCGGATCCAGACGCTCTCAGTCGTCGCATGCCTTGGTGAAGGACAGGGTGGCGACGGAGGAGTTGAGGAGGCTTCTGTCGGAGGTGGCGGAGACCAACCAAGCTCCCTGAAGTTGTTGGCGGTCAATACCACTAGCCTCCGACCAAGTCGGGGCGTACGCATTCCAGATCGACGGCCAATACTATGCTTATACTACAATGCCAATGGGAGCTACCAACGCGCCCAAACACTTTCATGCTGTTATGGGAAAGATACTAGCCAAGTTACCATTCGCCAACGACATTAGATACTACCAGGATGACATCTTCATCTCTGCCACCAACTCTAAGCAACTACGCCAACGTTACCAAAAAGCCATAGACTACCTAATCAAATGCAACTTCCAAGTCAACAAACTCAAATCCCAACTTAACTGTACAGATCTACTAGGGTACACCTTAAACAACCACCAACTATCAATACCAGAACCAAAATGGAAACGAATAGAGGAACTACTCAACTCGAACAACCTAGATCTAATCAAAAGAGCTGCCCAAACGCTCTCCTACTACAAACATGCTCTATCAGAAAGCCAACAATTTACCATACGCAAACTGCTAACCAACAAGGTTAAAGACTCTGACATATTGACCGTATACACCAAAGCCTTAACTGTTAAACCTAAGAAGACCTTCTCCGCATCAGGGGAACCACTCAAACTATACCTAGACTCCTCGAATACAGCTGCGGGACTTGTACTCAAACAGGCAGACAATACACTACTAACCGCCTCAATACCATTACCCGCAGTACACAATTACGCCAACTCGAACGAAGCCCAAGGGGCGTATATGTTAATCAAGAAGTACCTTAACCAGATTAAAGACTACACGAAAACTGCTAAGACTGACCTTCAGGTCTTTACGGATAATGCATTACTAGCCAAGGCTCTAACGAGCCCTTTAAAAATAGACCCTATAACCGAAACCATATACTACGCACGCAAGTTAAGAATACTGCTCGACTCAATAAAATCAACTAAGACTACATACCATTATATACAAGGAAGCTTAAATCCAGCAGACAAACCATCCAGAATACGACTTAAGACACAAGACCGAAAGAAGAACACAACTCACACTAAACAATTATACAGAAGAATTTCCGCACACAACGGGGCATACTACACTTCATATCGCACACAGAATGCCCGCACACAACTTAGACCACAATTACCGATTCCAGATCGCACACGATCTAGATCAGATCTAGATCTAGATCTGGAGGAAATACCTGAGAAATCAAGAAAAAGATTGATAATCTCTGAGACTACGAATACGACCGAACCAACTCAGATCACGGAGACAGACACAAAGAGACGGCGTCTCCCCACCTATGACTGAATAAAACAAAATTTTATCATCTTTTTCCAACGCAAAAACTGAACTTCAAAGTTGATCTATTACCAATCTGAATTTAAAAATATGACTTTAGTCGGTTCCAACTACCAATTAATTTTTTCACAAATTGCTACTGCTATATCGACCTGTACTGACCCCGTGGCTAAGATTAATCTACAGATACAACTACGTAACCACATCTATGAATCCCTGAAACAATCAGGGAACTTCGACGGATTTACGCTACGCCTAGAATGGGTCATGACCAAAAACCATTTACAACTAACTAGCAGAGAAGTAGCGAACCTATATGCTCTTGTTGCTAAGGCCGGTATCACCAGAGGCTTGGCGCTATTTCAAAACGGTGCCACAGCCAGAATAGGACCATCTACCAAATCCCACTATGATCAATGTTAGCTCGTCGGTGGGGGCGGATCCTTCGCCGTCGGATCCAGACGCTCTCAGTCGTCACATGCCTTGGTGAAGGACAGGGTGGCGACGGAGGAGTTGAGGAGGCTTCTGTTGGAGGTGGCGGAGACCAACCAAGCTCCCTGAAGTTGTTGGCGGTCGAGCAGCACCCGACCGCCGCCTCTTGCTCCTCCTCCCGTTCCCCCTTCTTGGCCGCCTTCTCCTCCTTGGCTTCGTCAGCAAGTGCCAGCTGACGAGCCACGCGCGCCCACACAAGAAGAACCCACACAAGGCTCGCCCCATCGTTGGATTATGGATCAAGAAGAACCCATCGATTAATG
>NW_011646024.1:1211-2189 GCF_000223845.1 Gregarina niphandrodes | reverse complement strand
CTGGTTTGCGCTCTACCCACCCAGCCTTCCACACCCAGACCCAGCTTCAGCTCTTCGTCTTGACTTGAGTTGCCCTTGCTGGCTTTGCTACGGCTCGTGTGATTACTCTGGACTCGCTTGGCATTTGTTTGCGAAATTAGTGAGATGCAAAAATCGTTTCGACGGACGAAACGTAAGTTGACCAGCGGGTGGACAAAAATTTGTGGTTTTATTAATGGCAGGTGTGTGCGTCTGTCTCCGCGGGACAAGACACACACACTAGTATGCAAGACACACAATTACAAAATTTCGGATAACAACTTTAAGCGATTATCAACTTATGCACATGCTGTGGGTTTACCCATGCTATCGACACAGGGGACCACCCGCCAGTACACCTACCCTTACGACGTACGTCCCCCAAGAATGGGACAGAGCAAGGCAGGAAATCGAGAAAACGCTGGCCCACGCAGTCATCCGTCTTTCCGTTGCCCCGAATCAACGACATGCCGGCAGCACTCCATGGCGCCCAAGATTTCTCAAGTCTAGATGCTGCGTACCACTAGACCGCCAATGCTGTTGCTGTGTGTGGTTCGAGAGGTGAGCCATTGGAGTGAACGACTAGTTTCATCAAAAAATCAACTGTCGGAACTCGAGCACGACAACCACACCTTAGCGTGTTGATTAGTCTTAAGTCAACGGTCGCCGAGGATCGAACCCGGGATATTCTGCGCGTTAAGCAGATGTCATAGCACTAGACCACGACCGCCAAGCCATTGGAGTGATCGACTAGTTTTATCCCAAAATCCACTGTCGGGTCTCGAGCACGGGTCGCACGAGTGAAAGTCGTGTATTCTTACCACCTGGACCCGGTGGACAACGCACACTCGGCGTGTTGATTAGTCTTACCTCAACGGACGCCGAGGATCGAACTCGGGAACTTCTGCGTGTTAAGCAGACGTCATGGACACTAGACCACGACCGCTAAAGCAAGGTGTC
>NW_011646024.1:0-1191 GCF_000223845.1 Gregarina niphandrodes | reverse complement strand
AACAACTTTAAGCGATTATCAACTTATGCACATGCTGTGGGTTTACCCATGCTATCGACACAGGGGACCACCCGCCAGTACACCTACCCTTACGACGTACGTCCCCCAAGAATGGGACAGAGCAAGGCAGGAAATCGAGAAAACGCTGGCCCACGCAGTCATCCGTCTTTCCGTTGCCCCGAATTAACGATATGCTGGCAGCACTCCATGGCGCCCAAGATTTCTCAAGTCTAGATGCTGCGTACCACTAGACCGCCAACGCTGAAGATCTAACTTGTGGGAGGCCTGTGGGGCACGGGTTGGCGCCGTTGCTGTGTGTGGTTCGAGAGGCGAGCCATTGGAGTGAACGACTAGTTTCATCAAAAAATCAACTGTCGGAACTCGAGCATGACAAGCACACCTTAGCGTGTTGATTAGTCTTAAGTCAACGGTCGCCGAGGATCGAACCCGGGATATTCTGCGCGTTAAGCAGATGTCATAGCACTAGACCACGACCGCCAAGCCATTGGAGTGATCGACTAGTTTCATCCCAAAATCCACTGTCGGGTCTCGAGCACGGGTCGCACGAGTGAAAGTCGTGTATTCTTACCACCTGGACCCGGTGGACAACGCACACTCGGCGTGTTGATTAGTCTTACCTCAACGGACGCCGAGGATCGAACTCGGGAACTTCTGCGTGTTAAGCAGACGTCATGGACACTAGACCACGACCGCTAAAGCAAGGTGTCATGCGAAGACCGCTTGAGTCTGAACGAGAACTGGTGCAGGATCAGCCATCACATTGACATCAACGATCTTGGGACCAACATTGAACACATCGAGGTAATGTATAACTTCCTTGGTGAATAAAGATAGCTTTCCAGCTTCGTTTCTAACTTCATCATCCTTGAAACATACAGCAACCTTCAGGGTCCTCGTCCAAGGGTTACCTAGGATGTTTAAACGAGCTTCTTTTACAATGCAGAATAGTGCATAGATGATCTGGGGATCTGTTGATTTCACCATGTTTAATTTACCCCAGAAACAGTCCGCGTATCCCACCAATACCGCTCATACCTCTCTACGGTGGACTTCCGTATGTGACAGAAGCCGTACCGTCTACTATATACCTCCCTAGACCAGCTGTCATGCCCGAGTCGGTAGGAGGTTCCTTTCGGGTTCCGGGAGTCCCCGGTTCGAATCCCAGCGGGG
>NW_011646023.1:1762-2218 GCF_000223845.1 Gregarina niphandrodes | reverse complement strand
TAGTCATCGACTACCGGTTAGGCAATCCAGCCCCGGTGTCGGCCCACCATCCCCTGCCGAACATCGAACAAATCCTGCACTCGCCTAGGGAATGCAAATGGTTCTCGAAACTGGACTTGAAGAATGAGTTCTGGAACGTCCCTCTCGACGAATCCTCCAAGAACTTAACAGGATTCTCAGTGGGCAGACTAGGATGTTTCAGGTGGAACGTGTTACCATAGGGGCACAAATGTGCCCCGGCTGAATTTCAGCAGAGAGTGGAGGATGTGTTGAGGAATCTAATGGACACAGAAGTGGTTCGTGTATACGTTGACGACATCATAATTGGCACGAAAACAAGGGATACTCACCTTGACCTGGTCTTGCGAGTCCTGGAAAGGCTGCGAGAGTCGGACTGAGGATTAGCAGGGAAAAATGTGAGTTCCTGAAGACTGAGCTTTCCTTCCTCGGGGCGAT
>NW_011646023.1:816-1742 GCF_000223845.1 Gregarina niphandrodes | reverse complement strand
CCCGCCACAAAAGGGACTATAATCTCACCGGCCCACTTCGTGACTAAAAGGGACGGGACGTGGCGATTAGTCATCGACTACCGGTTAGGCAATCCAGCCCCGGTGTCGGCCCACCATCCCCTGCCGAACATCGAACAAATCCTGCACTCGCCTAGGGAATGCAAATGGTTCTCGAAACTGGACTTGAAGAATGAGTTCTGGAACGTCCCTCTCGACGAATCCTCCAAGAACTTAACAGGATTCTCAGTGGGCAGACTAGGACGTTTCAGGTGGAACGTGTTACCACAGGGGCACAAATGCGCCCCGGCTGAATTTCAGCAGAGAGTGGAGGATGTGTTGAGGAATCTAATGGACACAGAAGTGGTTCGTGTATACGTTGACGACATCATAATTGGCACAAAAACGAGGGATACTCACCTTGACCTGGTCTTGCGAGTCCTGGAACGGCTGCGAGAAGTCGGACTGAGGATTAGCAGGGAAAAATGTGAGTTCCTGAAGACTGAGCTTTCCTTCCTCGGGGTGATCGTCACACAGAACACACTCACTCAAGGCGCTCGAACATCTCGATTCCACCAATAACGCGAAGTTGAGCCGCTGGAGGGCCCGAATCTGCGAGTTCACGGTGACCTTCCACCATACAGCAGGTAGTTCCAATCTTGTGGCTGATTGGCTCAGTCGTCTCGATTCGGATCACGATCAGACCATTGACACGATAGCCGTACCAGCGTTTATCGCTATACCTCCACCCATCTCGGCGGAGGATCTGCGCTCAGAACCGCCCGCTTCCGAAGATATTCCATTCCTGACCGAGACGCCCAATGGCTGGGTGCACATATGGTCACGTGCTCGATATATTCCACCGAGATGCGATTTTATTCCTCCTACACGGTTCTCCGCATTCCGGCGTGGCCGGAATGCGGAGAATC
>NW_011646023.1:0-796 GCF_000223845.1 Gregarina niphandrodes | reverse complement strand
TCGGACTGAGGATTAGCAGGGAAAAATGTGAGTTCCTGAAGACTGAGCTTTCCTTCCTCGGGGTGATCGTCACACAGAACACACTCACTCAAGGCGCTCGAACATCTCGATTCCACCAATAACGCGAAGTTGAGCCGCTGGAGGGCCCGAATCTGCGAGTTCACGGTGACCTTCCACCATACAGCAGGTAGTTCCAATCTTGTGGCTGATTGGCTCAGTCGTCTCGATTCGGATCACGATCAGACCATTGACACGATAGCCGTACCAGCGTTTATCGCTATACCTCCACCCATCTCGGCGGAGGATCTGCGCTCAGAACCGCCCGCTTCCGAAGATATTCCATTCCTGACCGAGACGCCCAATGGCTGGGTGCACATATGGTCACGTGCTCGATATATTCCACCGAGATGCGATTTTATTCCTCCTACACGGTTCTCCGCATTCCGGCGTGGCCGGAATGCGGAGAATCGCTGTCTGAGGTTGGCAAGACGGGTAGTTTGGTGGAAAGGACTAGCAACGGACCTCAAAAGACACATCCAGGAGTGCTTATCATGTACCTTACACCGCGCACAGCCGATACACCACCCGGAACTTGCACCGACCGGTTTTGGGCGAAATCATATCCGTGGATCACATTATAATGTCCAAGAGTGGCGACGGACGAATCCTGGTAGTGATAGATCACGCCACGCGATTTATGATGGCTACCTTTGCCGCAGGGGGTACTTGTGCCGGTGCCGCAGAATTCCTTTTGACACGTTGGGTCCCGACACTTCGGTCCCGACACTTGGGTCCC
>NW_011646022.1:0-456 GCF_000223845.1 Gregarina niphandrodes | reverse complement strand
GACAGTGTCTGACGGACAGTTTGACTGGGGCGGTCGCCTCCTAAAGAGTAACGGAGGCGCTCAAAGGTTGGCTCAGATTGGTTGGAAATCAATCGTAGAGTGTAAAGGTAAAAGCCAGCTTGACTGCGAGAGCTACAACTCGAGCAGGTAGGAAACTAGGACTTAGTGATCCGGTGGTACCGCATGGAAGGGCCATCGCTCAACGGATAAAAGCTACCCTGGGGATAACAGGCTTATCTCCCCCAAGAGTTCACATCGACGGGGAGGTTTGGCACCTCGATGTCGGCTCGTCGCATCCTGGGGCTGTAGTCGGTCCCAAGGGTTGGGCTGTTCGCCCATTAAAGTGGTACGCGAGCTGGGTTTAGAACGTCGTGAGACAGTTCGGTCCCTATCTGCCGTGGGCGCTGGAAGATTGAGAGGGGCTGCTCCTAGTACGAGAGGACCGGAGTGGACGCA
>NW_011646021.1:2835-3682 GCF_000223845.1 Gregarina niphandrodes | reverse complement strand
TTCTGCCGGAATCGGGCCGGCGACTCAGCCCTAAGCTAAGAAGGCTGGTGACGGCCGGTGCACAACCTGAGGCTGCTTCACACGCAGAAGATCCCGAGTTCGATCCTCGGCCACCGTTATTGTACTCTAAAGGTCCTATAGACCACCACACGTGGTGGATCGGTTGATGTACTTGGGAGTTTTTGGCGGGAGTGAGACTCGAACCACGATATGCTAGGTGGTCATATGCTGGGTGGTCGCCGCACCATTGTCGGCGCCCACCTCTGTGGAGGCTGTGGAGGCTGTGGAGGCAATCGGCTCGGTTTCGCTGCTAGTTGGACTGCGTGTGGGTCGGATCGGTAGCTGTCGAACCAGGTTCCCTTGCCATTCCCCTTGATTCCGATCTTTCACAGCTTTAGTGGGCACCTGGCAGGGTTTCGGTAATTCTCAACTATTCCGGTGCACGTTTGGAAGCACGGATCTCGACGGTGGTTTCTGAACGCCAGCCGCAGTCCGGGTGCCACTTCTACCCAGGTCGCTAGTGGCCCGCTAGGCAGTGCAAACGGGTCGGTAGCTGTCGGTCACATTGGATAGCTTCCCTGCAGCCAGTTTTGTGACACCCCTCGGCACCTAATCGCTGACGGACCAGATAACCGCTCCACCCCACACCCCACACACATACTCTCTTTTGAGGCTTGCGAAACCAGCGCACCCATTTTATTTCGACCCGGTTCGGGATCTGGGGGGAAGTGACCCTTGGCAATGAAAAATCTTCAAGGATTCCTTCTTGAACGGCGGCGTGGTGCAATGGGTAGCACTGGAGCCTCTGAATCGCCCAATCAGGGGTCGATTCCCTGCGCGACCTTCT
>NW_011646021.1:2374-2646 GCF_000223845.1 Gregarina niphandrodes | reverse complement strand
TCATTGCGCTTCATCTGACCAGCCAGTTCGTGTTGGTGTTTTTTTGGTGACAGTTCGACTTCCACTCCCATGCTGATGGTTACCCTCACTGCGGTCACAGGTTCCGGCGTGTCGTTAGTAGTTTCTGTTGTCTTGAAACTATTACGTCGGTTCTTGTTATTTGGCTTCTTCCCCTTATAGGCATTCGACTGCGGGTTGCCCTGTGGCCTCTGATACCTTCTCTTCGGATCGCGTCTAGCGCCTCTATGAGTTGTTCTGAGTTCTCTATCGAC
>NW_011646021.1:645-1076 GCF_000223845.1 Gregarina niphandrodes | reverse complement strand
GTGGGGTGAGCGCCGACCACAATATCTGCGGCGGTTTGGAGGCTATTTCACAAGCAGAAAACGCTGTTGGCAACCGCCCTGCACAGACGCAACAAGTATCTCAAGAAGCAGAGCCACACGCGGAAGAAACACCGTTCCTTTGAGACGGTGGACAGAATCCACATAACAACAACGGTCGACGAACAAAACGTATCAACTGGCGGTTTCCGGTCCTGAGAATCGAACCCAAGACTTCTTCCGCCCTAGGGCATCACCAGACCGTCATCTGCACATACGTGTTGGCGATGTGGCCTAATGGATATGGCGTCGGTCTACGGAATCGGGGATTCTGGTTCGAGTCTCAGCCTCGTCTGAGAATGGAGAACACCTCAGTTCAGTACCGTGATCAACGATTGATGAGTTTTTAAGATTCGTAGTATTGTAGCCCCGAT
>NW_011646021.1:0-625 GCF_000223845.1 Gregarina niphandrodes | reverse complement strand
ACTAGAATGCCTCCGCAGATTTGTGGGGTGAGCGCCGACCACAATATCTGCGGCGGTTTGGAGGCTATTTCACAAGCAGAAAACGCTGTTGGCAACCGCCCTGCACAGACGCAACAAGTATCTCAAGAAGCAGAGCCACACGCGGAAGAAACACCGTTCGTTTGAGACGGTGGACAGAATCCACATAACAACAACGGTCGACGAACAAAACGTATCAACTGGCGGTTTCCGGTCCTGAGAATCGAACCCAAGACTTCTTCCGCCCTAGGGCATCACCAGACCGTCATCTGCACATACGTGTTGGCGATGTGGCCTAATGGATATGGCGTCGGTCTACGGAATCGGGGATTCTGGGTTCGAGTCTCAGCCTCGTCTGAGAATGGAGAACACCTCAGTTCAGTACCATCAGCCGGCGGGGCGTGATCAACGATCGACGAGCCTCCAAGATTCGTAGTATTGCAGCCCCGATTCTGTCTCTTCCGTTCTCAGTGACCACTGCAGTGGGCAGGGGTTCTTGGGACGGATAAGAACAACCCACAATCGCACCACTCTCTATGGGGGTGTCCTCGCACACCGGTAAGGCGGGACTAGGAAGGGCGAATTGACTGGTTGCCGCACCACGCTT
>NW_011646020.1:819-2228 GCF_000223845.1 Gregarina niphandrodes | reverse complement strand
GAGCAGCCCCCTTTTGCGTGAGAGCCCTGGTGGAGCAGGCACCACTAGAATTCCTAGTGGACACCGGAGCCGACATGAGCCTGTTGCGGGAAGCGGACAGGAACGGGCAGGGATACCGCTCTCAGGAGACACCATCCCGGTCGAGACGGCTATCGGCACCGGCACCCTACCCCTCACTGTGCCAGCGACGACGACCATTGGGAGCAATACTAAACGGATTAGCTTCGCAGTGATGTCCCAGTCTGGAGTCCCCAACCTGTTGGGCACGCCAGACGCCGAGCTGCTCGCACCCGCACCCACGAAGCGCCACGTCCTCTGCGCGAAAAGAGGCTATCTGGAAGAACTGAGGTTAGCAGAGCCACGGTACCTGGAAAGTCCCGTAGTCATCACCACCCCGACCGTAGTTGTTGAGACTAACTACGAAAGACAAAGAAGAATCTTCGAGGAAGAGACCACGCACATGGAGCCACGAAGCCGGTGGAAGCTGTGGAGCCTGCTGGAACGATACCGCGACACCTGGGAGGAGCCCAAAGTTGCGAGAGTCAAGTACGCGGCCAGATTCACAGTCCATGGCAGGCCTTTCAAGGCGAGAGTACGGCACTACGAGCCGGAAATGCGTGAGGAGCTCGAGAAGCAGGTTAAGAAGCAGCTCGAGTTAGGAGTCATAAGACCTTCGAAGAGTGAGTGGGCCGCGGCTCCACACTTTGTCAAGAAGAAAACGGGAGAATGGAGGTGCGTTATAGACTACAGGCGGCTGAATGCGTCGATGGTGGCAGACTCCTACCCACTACCGCGCATCTGGGACCACCTACGCCGTGCAGCCGGAAAGAAGTACTACTGCACGTTGGATATGAACAGCGGATTCTGGAATGTCCCGATCGAGGAGGGGAGTAAGCCGTTGACGGCATTCATAACTCCGATCGGGCTATTCGAGTTCAACGTCATCCCATTCGGGGTAAAGAACTCACCTGCTGAGTTCCAGCGGGCCATGGATGCTTGTTTCGAGCCCTTACTCGGCGACGATGCGTTTTGCTACATCGACGATATCGTCATTTGCGGCGACGACTTCGAGAGCGTGCTCGCAAAAGTGGAGCTCTTCCTGAAGCAATGCAGGGAGACTGGGTTCTACCTGCGGCTCGACAAAAGTGAGTGGTTTAAGCGCCAGGTGAAGTACTTAGGACACGTGGTCGGCACGGATGGTATCAAGGTCCAGGAGAAGAAGACACAAACTATCGTAGCAGCGCCGAGACCAGAGAGCAGACGCGGTCTTCAGAGCTTCCTGGGCGTGTGTGGTTACCTGCGGCCGTTCATCCCTCGCTACTCGGACACGACGGCACCGTTGTTCGACCTCTTGAAGAAGGGCGCCGAGTTCAAGTGGCAGCCAGCGCACGAACGTGCCTTCGAGGCCC
>NW_011646020.1:0-799 GCF_000223845.1 Gregarina niphandrodes | reverse complement strand
ACAGCGGATTCTGGAATGTCCCGATCGGAGGAGGGAGTAAGCCGTTGACGGCGTTCATAACTCCGATCGGGCTATTCGAATTCAACGTCATCCCATTCGGGGTAAAGAACTCACCTGCTGAGTTCCAGCGGGCCATGGATGCTTGTTTCGAGCCCTTACTCGGCGACGATGCGTTTTGCTACATCGACGATATCGTCATTTGCGGCGACGACTTCGAGAGCGTGCTCGCAAAAGTGGAGCTCTTCCTGAAGCAATGCAGGAAGACTGGGTTCTACCTGCGGCTCGACAAAAGCGAGTGGTTTAAGCACCAGGTGAAGTACTTAGGACACGTGGTCGGCACGGATGGTATCAAGGTCCAAGAGAAGAAGACACAAACTATCGTAGCAGCGCCGAGACCAGAGAGCAGACGCGGTCTTCAGAGCTTCCTGGGCGTGTGTGGTTACCTGCGGCCGTTCATCCCTCGCTACTCGGACACGACGGCACCGTTGTTCGACCTCTTGAAGAAGGGCGCCGAGTTCAAGTGGCAGCCAGCGCACGAACGTGCCTTCGAGGCCCTAAAAGAAGCAGTACAGAACACGGTCACTCTGCACGCACCGACCCCCACAGGAACCTACATAATCGAGACGGACGCCTCCGAACTGGGAGTAGGAGCTCTGCTAAAGCAGCGTCAAGGTGACGTAGAAGTGCCGTTAGAGTTTGCTAGTCGGAAGTTCAACCCCACGGAGCGACGCTGGGACACGCGAGAGAGGGAGCTGTTCGCAGTTAAGTGGGCGGTAGAGAAGTGGCGCGACTATGTCAG
>NW_011646019.1:1631-2247 GCF_000223845.1 Gregarina niphandrodes | reverse complement strand
ATACTGCAATCTGTTGCCTTGGAATCCTATAGCGGCTGGTCAAAGAACACATGATGCCTATAGCTCGTGCTTGGTTAGGGCCGGTAAGCCATGACAACTAATTCAAGGCCTTCCTAGAGGCACTCACCCCCTGGGCTACGCCCCGAAGTTTTTCTGTGGTGTTGTTGCTGGGTTGTTCTAAGTGTGGCGACCGGGCAAGATTCTAAGTCTTATGCTCGACCGCTCCTGGCTAAAGCGGCCACAAAATATTGTACACCCGTGCTGTTAGTCTCAGATTGTGGGTATGTAGCACCCCCAATCGTGGCGTAATGGATATTGGGGTGGCGCCCACCCCACGGGCTACAGGGGCAATCGTCTCTGTTGTCCGCGCAGGTCTGGTCTGTCTGTGCGGGTCGGATCGGCGGCTGTGGTTCCAGCTCTTGCTTCAGGCCGACCCTACCGACATTCCTGCTGTGCTTCTTCTCCTGGCTGACTCACTACCCAGTCTTCCAAGCAAACCTCTTGGTAGAAGGGTTCCATGTCTTGAAAACACTGCCACACCCCCAGCATTTCCCAGTCGTGACGCAATGGATACTGTGATCAGCACCCACCTCTTTGGGCTACAGAGGCAATCTTC
>NW_011646019.1:418-1611 GCF_000223845.1 Gregarina niphandrodes | reverse complement strand
TAATTCAAGGCCTTCCTAGAGGCACTCACCCCTGGGCTACGCCCCGAAGTTTTTCTGTGGTGTTGTTGCGGGTTTGTTCTAAGTGTGGCGACCGGGCAAGATTCTAAGTCTTATGCTCGACCGCTCCTGGCTAAAGCGGCCACAAAATATTGTACACCCGTGCTGTTAGTCTCAGATTGTGGGTATGTAGCACCCCCAATCGTGGCGTAATGGATATTGGGGTGGCGCCCACCCCACGGGCTACAGGGGCAATCGTCTCTGTTGTCCGCGCAGGTCTGGTCTGTCTGTGCGGGTCGGATCGGCGGCTGTGGTTCCAGCTCTTGCTTCAGGCCGACCCTACCGACATTCCTGCTGTGCTTCTTCTCCTGGCTGACTCACTACCCAGTCTTCCAAGCAAACCTCTTGGTAGAAGGGTTCCATGTCTTGAAAACACTGCCACACCCCCAGCATTTCCCAGTCGTGACGCAATGGATACTGTGATCAGCACCCACCTCTTTGGGCTACAGAGGCAATCTTCACAGTTGTCCGCTGTAGTCTAGGTCGCAAGGATATACGGCTTTCACCCGTACGGCCCGGGTTCGGGTCACGGCAGTGGATGCGGGCGGAACATAGAGACCGTTTTGTCCGATGAGTTGGGCAGGTGAGCAATCGGTTCCGGCAGGGATCGAACTCGCGACTTTGTTGTGAACAGCCACACTCTCTGCCGACTGAGCTACGAGACCGTGCTGCCTCGCTCTTCATCTTTCAGTAAAGATGAACGCAGTGGTGCGGTTGGAACAAGGGCAGGAGCGGGGCATTCTAATCGGTTGTTGGTGTCTGTGTGGGTTGGATCGGCGGTTGTATGATATTCCGTCAGTTTGGTCCGCCAGCTGCCGATCCGACCCGCACAGACAGAGGGATAGCACCAACAACCGACCAGAACTGGAATGCGGTGGTTCGAGCCCCACTCCTGCCAAAAATTCCCGAGCGTGCCATTGCGCTCTGCCCACCAAGCCTTCCTGATTCCGGACCCGTTAACCGCACAAAAGCTCTCGAAGAGCCCGCCCACACGCACATATTTCTCCTTGAGGCTTACGAAGCCAGCTTAGCCCTTACGGCCGTAGCAATGAAGAAATTTTCAAGGGTTCCTTCCACAACGGCGTCGAGGTGTGGTGGACAGCACTGGAAACTCTGAATCTCCCAATCAGGGTTCG
>NW_011646019.1:0-398 GCF_000223845.1 Gregarina niphandrodes | reverse complement strand
ATGATATTCCGTCAGTTTGGTCCGCCAGCTGCCGATCCGACCCGCACAGACAGAGGGATAGCACCAACAACCGACCAGAACTGGAATGCGGTGGTTCGAGCCCCACTCCTGCCAAAAATTCCCGAGCGTGCCATTGCGCTCTGCCCACCAAGCCTTCCTGATTCCGGACCCGTTAACCGCACAAAAGCTCTCGAAGAGCCCGCCCACACGCACATATTTCTCCTTGAGGCTTACGAAGCCAGCTTAGCCCTTACGGCCGTAGCAATGAAGAAATTTTCAAGGGTTCCTTCCACAACGGTGTCGAGGTGCAATGGACAGCACTGGAAACTCTGAATCTCCCAATCAGGGTTCGATTCCCTGCGCGACCTACTAATAACCGCGAACTATCATGCCACCCC
>NW_011646018.1:1063-2326 GCF_000223845.1 Gregarina niphandrodes | reverse complement strand
TATTGAGGGGGTTTGGTTCGTCGTCCTTAGTTGGCGACCTAGGAAGATTCTACTACCACTACCAACTTGACAGCGAAGTAAACCTTTGGGCGCTCGCGTGTGCGACTGGGCCTCCGTTTTGGCGCAGAAGGCGGTTGTGTTGTTTTTTTAACCACGATGACTGCGTATAAATTCAAACATGCGAAGATCACAGTCGATTGCTATCAACACAAGGACGTTCTGTACCAAATCCAGGTTGCGGCTGATTTGATGGATGCTAAGTCAGAGGAGGCATTTATGGCGTGCCTGGCTACCGAGGAAGGTGCTAACAAGATGATCGAGTTGATAACGCAGTTAAACTTTGGGCCTTCGCGTGCGCGGTCCATTCTGTATGCGGTCGCTAATTACTGCGGTTGCGGAGCCGATTTGCAATCTTATCCGTGACGCTGCTAGAGACTTTAAAAAGATGGAGTACAGCCATCAGAAGGGCATCAAGCACGACACCACTAAGTGGAACGAGCTCCTCCGCTCAGCGGAGCGTTTCGATCTTACGAAGGAAATAGCTTCGTTTATGAATGGAGAGATGTCGTATCTCAGGGCGTGTATTTACACTGTCAGGGTGCTACTAATCAACGAGCCGATTTCGCGGAAGAAGATTTTGTTGCAACTGACTATGGAGAGTGTGGTGGTATTACTCACAGCGGATGGAAGTGTGGTTTTGCCTCCACGCGGCAACGATGGCGCGGTGCGCATGAGGTGGAGACAGTCCACAAAAGCAGTAGTCTTACGATGAATGGGAAGAGTCCTTCACAGACCAGCTTTGCTGGGTTATTGAAGTAGACGACCTCGAAGTGGAGGAATCTGACACATCGGAGAGTGTGGACGAGTGTGTTTCCGACGATGACGATTGCCCGACGCCTATTGCCGTGCACCGGAATGGTGAACGGGTGCCGGATAACCAACATATGGTAATTTACGAGCCGCCACGGCCACAATCAGGTGCCACGTTTACGCCAACCACCGTAATGACAGAGCCAGGGACCACTGGTGATTGAGGCGGTGACAATTGCAGATGGTCAGTTTTGGACAGAACCCGCTAGTGATAATAGCGAGTGCGGGCACTCTTCCGCTGTTGGGGCGTGAGGCGGTAACAATTTCAGGTTCTCAGTTTTGGACAGAACCCAAGTGTGAGATAGAAGTGCGCGATGTGGACCACGACTGCTGTGGTGATTGAGCCCAGGCCCCTCAGGCATCACAGCGAATGGCAGCAGCTTATGGTTGGTT
>NW_011646018.1:0-960 GCF_000223845.1 Gregarina niphandrodes | reverse complement strand
TTGGGGCGTGAGGCGGTAACAATTTCAGGTTCTCAGTTTTGGACAGAACCCAAGTGTGAGATAGAAGTGCGCGATGTGGACCACGACTGCTGTGGTGATTGAGCCCAGGCCCCTCAGGCATCACAGCGAATGGCAGCAGCTTATGGTTGGTTGGGGGTGTTACGCGGAAAATTTGATGTTTACTGGTCGGTCTCAGCTCCGAGTCAAAGCTCACGGCTTGACATCACCGGTCCAAGAAAGAGAGGTTCCGGGTCCTCCTCCCCCTGCGCACGGCTAACAGCCTACTGCAGTGCGGGGGCGACCGGCTCTCTTTGAGGGTGCCGGTGTGGTGATGTTCTTGAGTTTTGGCTTGGAGCTGATGACGTCGAACAAGGCCGGGATGTGGACCGCGACAACTGTGGCGATACAGCCAGGGACCACTGGTGATTACAGCGAGTGCGGGCAGTCTTCCGCTGTTGGGGAGTAAGGCGGTAACAATTTCAGGTTGTCAGTTTTGGACCGGACAGAAACTAAGTGTGAGATAGAAGTGTAACGGAGCCCTTTGGCTTCGCACACACTCTCGCACACACCCTGTTGTGTCTTTTTGTCTTTTTACTTTTTTTGCAAATAAATAACTTACGACCCCCGACGACCAATGACCATCCGAGTTGCCCGCAAGTCCCAAGACCAGTCCCCCGCCACAATCGTGGTGGACGACCTGGACTCAGAGTCAAGCTTTGACGACGCCAGGATACCAAGGAAGAGGGTGCGACGCCATGTAACCCGCACCAAGAAGGCCCGCGAAGACGGGGAGTCGAGCCCAACCTTGACAGCTGAGCCGGGCGATATCCCTGAGGTTGTCTCAGCCTGCCCAGAGTTCGCTGGAGAGGCTCTGGCGACTCCTCTCTGCTTCGAGCGGTCTTCGGGACGGTTGGTGCCGCCCCCTGGCTGGTTCATTCCACCAGCCACCAAAGCCTTGTG
>NW_011646017.1:1031-2264 GCF_000223845.1 Gregarina niphandrodes | reverse complement strand
CACTGCCAGGAGTTGAACTCGATCATCCACATGCTGAGGCGGTACTCTTGCCAGTAGTCGGGCATTCGAGAACGTCAGTCCCCAGTACCCTTACCGATCCAACACGCACGGCGGCAGGTAAGTGTTAATTGCCCACACCACCCGCTTTGTTGGGGGTTGTGCCAGCCGCCACGTACACAGAGGACCACAACGCGAGTAAACACGGATACTTAACGCTCCGCGACCGCTTTGGTTCCTTGGTGGAGGCGCAGTCGCGGGCTCGAGCCCCGTACCGGGCCCCACAGGCGCAACATGTGTATCCTCACCACCCGTTCTACCTGCCCGGGGTCGTCAGGGTGAAGTCGTCGTGGTGTGCAAAGCCGGCGCGTGCTTCCTCGGAGCCTGGAATTCGACGCACCCACAGGCTTGACGGGTTAGGCGCTGTCGATTACCCTGGTGCGGCAACGAGTCAATCCGCACACCCAAGTCTCGCCACCCCGGTGTGGGAGGACGTAACGTGGCTCTTCGTAAGCGAAAGGTCGCCGTTCCGATTCCGGCAGAAGGCTTCCTCGATCCGACCGACAGATGGCGTCAACAACCGACTGGATTGTCTCCCGAGCCGGGGGCGAGCGACGACCACAATATCTGCGACGACTTGACCGTGAATATCTTCGAATCTCACTCCTGCCATTGCTCCTGATCGTAATAGTGAGAAATTCGAAAACTTCCTTGCCGAGCACCCACCAAAGCCGTTGAAGCCCACAGCTACCGATCGACCCACACAGATAGTCCAAAATATGTGGAGAAACGAAACGAGTGGCTCCAATATTTGCGACGACCCAGAACAGGCCAGAAACTCTCAGGCAGGATGGCCATCACCCATTGAGATCCAATGCGTCAATTCGGCCTTTCGCATCACGCCTAACTGTGTGTGGGACACTTTGAGACTTCTGCAACTCAATGATAGGAAGAGCCGACATCGGAGGATCAAAAAGCAACGTCGCTATGAACGCTTGGCTGCCACACACCAGTTATCCTAACACAGCAATTCACATCCTTGCTTTTTTACTTCTTGGGGGGTCACGGACCCCTCCAGCCTACAGACTGCTGTACAATCAGATTCTATCTAATGCGGCATCGAGTCAATCACCCATTCCCACTTGCTACTGCTCCTCCCTCTCACCTCCACCGCAATCTACTGAATTGCTACCCAATCGGGTGGGCGCTGACTACAGCATCCATTACGCCACGACT
>NW_011646017.1:599-1011 GCF_000223845.1 Gregarina niphandrodes | reverse complement strand
AACCCTATCAGGAGGTTTGCTTGAAAGAATCAGGGGAAGGAGCACGGCAGTGACGGCGAGTCGGCAGGGTCGGTTTGAAGCAGGGGCTGGTACAACAGCTGCGCATAGACAGATCAGATAGCGCGGACAACAGAGAAGATTGCCTCTGTAGCCCAATCGGGTGGGCGCTGACTACAGCATCCATTACGCCACGACTGTGTCGTTGAACACACAAATAGTTTTTGGTGGGGTTTGTGGCTTTCAGTGGTCAGTCTCAGCTGATTGTCAATAAGTTAAATTCCGTCGTATCTACGGATACCCTCGGATGCCCGCGTGGTGCAAGGGGGTAGACTCAAGTTCTATTACGCAGTGCATGCACGGGTTCGAATCCAGCTCCATGTATTGCCGCCCGTGAAAGCCAGGCTGAAAGTTT
>NW_011646017.1:0-579 GCF_000223845.1 Gregarina niphandrodes | reverse complement strand
TCCAGCCTACAGACTGCTGTACAATCAGATTCTATCTAATGCGGCATCGAGTCAATCACCCATTCCCACTTGCTACTGCTCCTCCCTCTCACCTCCACCGCAATCTACTGAATTGCTACCCAATCGGGTGGGCGCTGACTACAGCATCCATTACGCCACGACTGTGTCGTTGAACACACAAATAGTTTTTGGTGGGGTTTGTGGCTTTCAGTGGTCAGTCTCAGCTGATTGCCAATAAGTTAAATTCCGTCGTATCTACGGATACCCTCGGATGCCCGCGTGGTGCAAGGGGGTAGACTCAAGTTCTATTACGCAGTGCATGCACGGGTTGCACGGGTTCGAATCCAGCTCCATGTATTGCCGCCCGTGAAAGCCAGGCTGAAGGTTTTCATGATTTGCGTCTGCCGGGAATCGAACCCGGGTCGCCTCGATGCCAACGAGGCATTCTACCACTAGACCACAAACGCTGAAGAAACAAATAGTTTTTGGTGGGGTTTGTTGCTTTCAGTGGTCAGTCTCAGCTGATTGTCAATAAGTTAAATCCCGTCGTATCTACGGATGCCCTCGGATGCCCGAGTG
>NW_011646016.1:932-2269 GCF_000223845.1 Gregarina niphandrodes | reverse complement strand
AGTTCGCGGACATAGGTGCAGGGCGAAGCCCATTGTCGTGGTCACGGACCATAAAGCTCTGACTGCATTAGACACCACGGAGCAAGGGAAACTAATGCGATGGAGGATGAACCTCTGCGAGTACGATGTGCAGTTTCAATACGTGGAGGGCAACTCCAACCTTGTTGCGGACTGGCTCAGTCGACTCCATCCCGATCATGACCGTTTACTATACTGCCGTGACCCCCCCTCTAGCATCCGGCATGCTCAAGCAGACTCAGCCACCTCTGGAGCTTCAGGCTCTCCTGCGCCAGAGTGACCACGGCTGGTATCACTCGCGAACCGGGGCCGCTTATATCCCAGAACCGGGCCGAAAAGCAGCGCTGAACCTTCTACATGGGTGTGCCCATAGTGGGCATGCGGGGTTCAGAACTGCGTCATCTGCGCTATTCACCGGCCCCTCTCCCGTAGCGAGCATCCTGAGAGGACACTGAAACGAGTGGTACTCGGAGAGCTGGTTAGCCTTGATTTCGTGGTCATGGACAAAAGGAGCGGCACTCACAGTCAGATACTGGTCATTATCGATCATGCCACTCGGTTCATGATGGCAAAATTCACTTCACCCGCCTCCGTCCCCGGTGCGGAGCGCGTCTTCCTCCGGGAGTGGGTACCCGTAATGGGCATACCACGGGCGGTCATTACTGACAACCACCCCTTCATCTCACTCCCGAAGATCACGGAACTGGGGGTTCATCAGTTCCACACAGCACCATTCTACCCGGAGGGGAATGGCATTAATGAGGCATCACATCGATTCTTGAGGCATGCCCTCGCGACGTGCGCCACGGCGAACACCGAGGTGGAGGACATACTGGCAGCGACGGTGTACGCCCACAATGCCACCCCGCATGAGGCATTGGGTTGCAGCCCCATGTGCGCCGCGACTGGCCGAGAATCACCAATGGCGGGATGGGCGAAGTTCGACCCCACGAACGAGGAAGCAAGAATAAGCAATCTCACAGTGATGATCCAAGTGAGGTTATCATTGGAGGCTTTAAGGCAGCTGAGCGTACCACGACAAGCCACCGAGGTTCAACCAGGGGAGATAGTCACGTTCCCGCTGAATGCTTTGGAGGCTCGGGCGTATGAACACCGCTCAGGGTTGACCAATCTTCGCCCCCGATTTGCCGCACCTCACCGGGTGTTAGAGGTGGCTCACGCTACCGCAACCCTCAAGCCCATGTGGTACGAGGGTCCCGCAATAGATCGTCCGAAGTCCACTTTGCACACGTTAGGAATGCCAATTCCGGAAGAGCATCGGGCCCTATGGGATCTGCTGTATCGGTACGACCGACGCC
>NW_011646016.1:0-912 GCF_000223845.1 Gregarina niphandrodes | reverse complement strand
GACGGTGTACGCCCACAATGCCACCCCGCATGAGGCATTGGGTTGCAGCCCCATGTGCGCCGCGACTGGCCGAGAATCACCAATGGCGGGATGGGCGAAGTTCGACCCCACGAACGAGGAAGCAAGAATAAGCAATCTCACAGTGATGATCCAAGTGAGGTTATCATTGGAGGCTTTAAGGCAGCTGAGCGTACCACGACAAGCCACCGCGGTTCAACCAGGGGAGATAGTCACGTTCCCGCTGATGCTTTGGAGGCTCGGGCGTATGAACACCGCTCAGGGTTGACCAATCTTCGCCCCCGATTTGCCGCACCTCACCGGGTGTTAGAGGTGGCTCACGCTACCGCAACCCTCAAGCCCATGTGGTACGAGGGTCCCGCAATAGATCGTCCGAAGTCCACTTTGCACACGTTAGGAATGCCAATTTCGGAAGAGCATCGGCCCTATGGGATCTGCTGTATCGGTACGACCGACGCCGGCGACTCCGCCGGTTGGACCAGCTTAAGGAACAGGAGAATGGGGAGGAGCTGTCCCGAGAGGGATAAATAATTCCCCCGTTCCTCAAAGGCCGCGAGACCAGAACCTCGCGTAAAAAAGGTACCGCCGAGGATTGTCCGGAAATGGGAGAATCGCTAGTGCTGGTTCTCGTCTGAGTTAGTTCCAGTTCGAACGTCTTTTGGGACATAAAAGACGTTGGGCATATTTGGGACAACGCGCGCGTGTTTGCAGCGCATCACTAGGGAGAGACGTCATTAAGGGTTGAAACCAGGACTCCAGAAAATGCGACCAACCCAAAGAGATCTCCCTCCTTCCTACGAGGCCTCTCCCAGTGGCGGAGAGCCCAACAAACCTACGCCGGAGTTCTTCCCCAGTGGCGGGAAGAATTACGGAACAAAAAAAATCGGACTCGAT
>NW_011646015.1:1893-2293 GCF_000223845.1 Gregarina niphandrodes | reverse complement strand
ACCTCCTACTACTAACAGCCCGCACCCGGAACACCGCGAAGGTTTCACTGTTAGATCTATCGCCGCCCGCGCTTACCGCGATGGTGAAGATGTTGGGGACGATCAGTTTCGCTAACCCGGGGAGTATTTGTAACAGAGCCCTTTGGCTTCGCACACACTCTCGCACACGCCTGTTGTGTCTCGTTGTCTTGCAAACTAATAGCTGACGACCCTCGACGACTAACGACCATTCGAGTTGTCCCAAGACCAGTCCCCCGCCACACTGCCCTCCAATTGCTACTCGTGAAACGATGTAATTTTCACTCATTGCAGTCATAAAACAATATGCTTTGTGCCACCAGTTTTGTTCATTACCTCCCAGTGTCGAGACTGAGTAATTTGCGCGCCTGCTGCCACCCTT
>NW_011646015.1:645-1873 GCF_000223845.1 Gregarina niphandrodes | reverse complement strand
TGGTTTGAGTCCCACTCGTTTTATTCCCAGTGCACCCCACACCTCCTACTACTAACAGCCCGCACCCGGAACACCGCGAAGGTTTCACTGTTAGATCTATCGCCGCCCGCGCTTACCGCGATGGTGAAGATGTTGGGGACGATCAGTTTCACTAACCCGGGGAGTATTTGTAACAGAGCCCTTTGGCTTCGCACACACTCTCGCACACGCCTGTTGTGTCTCGTTGTCTTGCAAACTAATAGCTGACGACCCTCGACGACTAACGACCATTCGAGTTGTCCCAAGACCAGTCCCCCGCCACACTGCCCTCCAATTGCTACTCGTGAAACGATGTAATTTTCACTCATTGCAGTCATAAAACAATATGCTTTGTGCCACCAGTTTTGTTCATTACCTCCCAGTGTCGAGACTGAGTAATTTGCGCGCCTGCTGCCACCCTTGGATGTGGTAGCCGTCTCTCAGGCAGCCCTGGTAAGCCAGTGCCTTGCCAACGGTCACAAATTGAAATGAGTCCTCGCTGGGGCGATATCTGAGTCTATTCGATCACCTAGAGCACCGAAGTGCCACCGAGTTTTAACAAAGATCAACCATTCATGAAATGCGATATGCATCAGGTTCAAATTTTACTAGGAAGGGAATGTGCTTAACAACGGTTACGGTGAGTCCGAGATTACAACACACGACACGACAGCTACCATCCGACCCACACAGATGGTCCGACTGGTAAAGAAACCGAATCGATTGCCTCAGCAGCCTAGTGGGGTGAGCGACGACCACAGTGTCGGCGGACACCTGGAATACGGTGGTTCGAGTCCCACTCCTGCCAAAAACTCCCGAGGTGTATCAACCGATCAACCTATCACGCGCGGTGGTCTACGGGCCCATTGGAGTACAGTAACGGTCGCCGAGGATCGAACTCGGGCTCTTCTGCGGGTGAAGCAAACGTCATTGCCCCTAGACCACCACCGCAAAAAGACTAAGCCGTCACGTGGAAGGCTCCAAATAAATCTATCATTGAACTAACACAATGCTGGGTCACGTGGAAGGCTCCAAATAAATCTATCATTGAACTAACACAATGCTGGGTAGGTAGAGCGTAAACCAGCCACCAAGGGACAGGAATGGTAGGTCGTGGTCGGACTGGTCCGTCTGGAGGAGAGTAATGGAAAGCTCCAGCCGCCCAAAAAAGAGTAAGTTTGTGTATAAAGAGCTACGTTGTGTCCTCGCA
>NW_011646015.1:0-625 GCF_000223845.1 Gregarina niphandrodes | reverse complement strand
GTGGTTCGAGTCCCACTCCTGCCAAAAACTCCCGAGTGTATCAACCGATCAACCCATCACGCGCGGTGGTCTACGGGCCCATTGGAGTACAGTAACGGTCGCCGAGGATCGAACTCGGGATCTTCTGCGTGTGAAGCAGACGTCATTGCCCCTAGACCACCACCGCAAAAAGACTAAGCCGTCACGTGGAAGGCTCCAAATAAATCTATCATTGAACTAACACAATGCTGGGTAGGTAGAGCGTAAACCAGCCACCAAGGGACAGGAATGGTAGGTCGTGGTCGGACTGGTCCGTCTGGAGCGGAGTAATGGAAAGCTCCAGCCGCCCAAAAGGAGGGTAAGTTTGTGAATAAAGAGCTACGTTGTGCCCTCACACGCCGGGATGGCGGGATTACATCGTCAGTAAGCATTTTCAGAATCTCCGAATCAATTGTCTTGTCTTGTTCCGGGGTACGAACACGTGGGCGACTGACAATCGGCCTTGTAGTGGTTAGGAGAATTTCGTGTTTGATAGTGGAGATGACGCCGCGCTTGCGGTCTTTCCGGAGGGTGGAGTACTTGTAGAGTAGTTCGGCGACGGCGCCTCGGGCAGTCAAGTCAGTAACGTGTTGCAGTGCTTCGGTTA
>NW_011646014.1:2260-2772 GCF_000223845.1 Gregarina niphandrodes | reverse complement strand
GTCGTCCCCATGTTTGTGGCGGCCGGACCTGCGTCTCCTGTGCTCTTCCTTGAATATGGCACGCAAGTTGTGGGGTGGCTCCGGGGTTTTGTAAAAAAAGTAAAAAAGTAAAATTAAAAATAGGGCCGCGGGACATAACGGGTGTGGAGGGCCGTAACAGCAGCGAATATTTCGTCCGTAATCGCGTGCCATGGCACTCCACACACATGCGAGAGGCATTGAAGTCGATACTCAGGTGGTATGCCGTGCTCGGCAGCTGGTATATTGTCCATGCTGGAGATAGCATGGTCGCACACCTTGCGCACTCCACAGGACGCGGGTTCGAACCTTATTAATGTCGTTTTAGGTTGGTTGTGGGTATGAAAAGAGGAGAGTGAGGCATCCATTTTACAGCGATGGTATCGGGAGTTCTTGGTAGGAGTGAGGCTCGAACCACCGTATTCTAGGTCGTCGCAGATATTGTGGTGGTGTGGAATCGAACCCAGGACTTCTTCCACCCAAAGGAAGAATCA
>NW_011646014.1:1424-2153 GCF_000223845.1 Gregarina niphandrodes | reverse complement strand
AATCATACCACTAGACCAAACAGCCAACTGCGTGCTGTCCATTTTGGGAAACATGAACCACGTCAACCAGTTTTCGGCAACGTTATTCACGGGCTGTTCTGGGAATCGAGCCCGGGACTTCTTCTACCTTAAGGAAGAACATACCACTAGACCAGACAGCCAACTGCCATGCTGTCAATTTTGTGAAATCTGAACGACGTCACCCGGTTTTCGGCAGAAGTAATTCAAGGAAGCCTTCTGCCGGAATCGGTCCGGCGATCTTTCGCTTGCAGGGTTGTTGTAAGCACACGGCGGTGACACTGTAGTGGCCGGCGGCTAGATTGTCTCCGTCCGTGGGGCGCCGACCCCATTTTCGGGACCCGACCGTTCGGCGTCCTTTGGGTGTGACAGAGTTGGCCAATACTACGGGCCCCTGGCGCAATGGCTGCGCGTTTGACTCCAGATCAAAAGGTTGGGCGTTCGACTCGCTCTGGTCTGAAGGTGTGACAAGAACAAAACAGTAGTTGAGTGTGACAACTGGTTCGAATCTGTGGCACAACAGTGGGGCTACCGTTCGTAACAAGATGCCGACAAGGGCCTAACCAGTCCCTGGATTCAAATCGTTGGTGACTTCGCAAGTGCGTGTTCAAATTTTGCACTCTGTGGGACACTGCTCCACACGTGTGCAATGGCGTCGAAATATTGCGCACCACAGGACTGATATTTCTGTCGAAATGTGATTTGTGGTCT
>NW_011646014.1:0-1014 GCF_000223845.1 Gregarina niphandrodes | reverse complement strand
GGTGTTGTGGGATACTTCATTCTTTTTGGGATGCGACGCCGCTTGACTTTGATGTTTCACGGCTTTGATCGCGCTGGGTAAACGGGTGCTAGAATCGCACTGCATTTTCGGTGTCGTTGTGGGAGAAGGAGCTGCGGTGGGTAAAACCTCGTTGCAGAGTCCCACGTTTTTCCTCTCGCCGCTGCGGTCCTCTAAATCCTTTCGTCTTGTCCGGGGCTCTACATTTTCGTAGAACGATCAGTCTCCAGGGACGCAGAACAACTGCCTGAGGTCTGTCTACAGCCAGACACACTGCCGGCTGGGCTACCCAGTCAGACGCTCTACCTACTGAGCTACCCTGGTAATACCGCCCTTCGACCCCATTGCACACGGTGTGGAGCAGTGTCGAAAATTGAGCACACCGTCCTTCGACCCCATTGCACATGGTGTGTAGCAGTGTCGAAACATAAGCACGCACTCTCCCGAAGTCGTGAACGATTTGAATCCAGGGACCGGTACGAGGGTAGGAGCTTCTTGTTGATTTTGGGCCTTTCACGAACAGTACCACAACTGTTGTACCAACAGACACGAACCAACTCAGGTGCTCTCGCGCATCACAGTCGAGCCTGGTCTTTCTGTGGCGGGTGCGGGATTCCAACCCGGTGAGAGCCGTTTATCCCAGCCGCCTGCACTGCAGCGGACAAACTCGCCATTCTGTGAATGGGTGGGAGTGGCGTGGAGCTCCCCGGTCGCATCACCACATCTTTACTGCAAGATGAAGGGCGAGGTATCACGTTCATCCAAATAAATTCAAGTACGAATGCAATTCTTTGAAGAAAATTTTATATGTATTGAATAATAAAAACTCTCCAGGTGAGGAGACGGTGTCTCCTCGAGAAAAAATCTGCCGGGTTGAGGCTCCCAGGGATGTGCTCGAATCTGGCCTTGTAGATGGCTCTGATACGAGCCGCGTAAACCTCTAAGTCATACCTGGGTTCCTCGGCACGATTCAATGCTTGCCAGTAGCGCCTTTGG
>NW_011646013.1:2625-3552 GCF_000223845.1 Gregarina niphandrodes | reverse complement strand
AAAAAAAAAAAGGAGGGTTTATTATTATGTACCGGTACCCCAAACCCAAGTGATGACTTCGAGAAAATTTGAAGATTGGAAGTTCGCTGACACAACGGCTGGAGACACGATCTCCGCCTACCTTTGACCTTCTTTTTTGAAACCTAGAGTTTTTCAGAATTCGAAACAGCGATTAAAGTCTAATGTTAAGTAATACCGTCTTACTACTCACATCACTTCTCGCTATCGTCGTTCCGGCGGTAGTGACCCACAAACGCCTTCTCCTCGTCCGTCTCGCAAAGGCCTTCTACTGCCTCGGAGCACCCCTCTTGTGCCTTTCCTCGCTTCTACTACCCTGATTCTCTTCTGTCGAAGTCTTGACTGCGAGTATTGAATGCCTACACACCCGCCCGCAATTCGACCAACTGCTGTTGACTGTCCACTTCATTGCTACACAATCTCTTCCCATGTCTACCCCTTCATGCGCGTTCTTCTTCTTGGTTTGCTGTTTCCTGCTCTATCTGTTATGGCACTCCACACAGCCAACGAATTGTTGAGCGTGCGCGTCATGCGTTCTGCATATCTATCGCCCTGTGGGTAATATGCGGACGAGTAGATTTTCGCGATACCAAAATGGTCACACAAAGCTCGCACCAGGGCAGACCTGAATTGCGGTCCGTTGTCACTTAGCAGACGTACCGGACACCCATGTCGGCACACAATCCATTCGCAGCATAAGCGGGGCGGCTGATGGCTTCAAAACCACAGTCGCTGTGGACTTCTGTGGTCCTTATACCCCAAGCCGTCTAGAGCACAAATACGTACTCGTATTTGTGCTCGTTTCCTCTGGAGGCATGCCTGGCAGCCCGCCACGATTGCCGTGGCCTGCTGAGTCGCCCCCAGCAACACGCATTTCTTGGCCAGCACGCTAAGAAGCTTCCGGGCTCC
>NW_011646013.1:432-1361 GCF_000223845.1 Gregarina niphandrodes | reverse complement strand
TGAAGTGTGAAAAGTGAAGCGTGAAGCATGGAAAGTGAAGAGTGAAGAAAGTGAAGACTTACCAGGGTGAAGAAAGTGAAGAGTGACCTAAAAGAAAGGAAGACGAGGCAAAGAGAAGGAATGGGGTGAAAGAGTCAAGTTCAGTTACCTTGGAGCCCAAGGTCGTCCACCACATGTTGAACCCCAAAAAAGAGTGATGTGATTGGTGAAGTGACTGTTCTAAAAATTCTGTCTCTCTTTTCTACTTCAACGCATGTCTGTGGAGACGGCGTCTCCCTTGCATCACACATCAGGGATGCTGTGGAGACGGCGTCTTTTTCGCATCGCACACCAGGGATGATGTGCTCCAGCCCCGGGCGTCCCCGTAGGTGGATAGGATTGTTAGACTTCGTGGTCTAATGACAATGCCAGATGACTCCCCACTCAAAGGTCGTGGGTTCGATCCTTGTCGGTGCATATGCGTGACTCTAGACAAGTCTTTCCCGGGGGAGGTCCACAGTTGCGGCGACACAAGGTCTTCTTCTCCCAAGACAGTACTCACACCGTAATGGCAGGACCTTCGCTTCCTGACCTGCAAGTCCACAGATCGAATGGGAACTAAGATCATTTGCGTTGCGCTGCATCTTCCCATACTTAGGCGAGACAGGGTCTTCCGGATAAGACTGTCACGGCGGCCCAATTGTAGGTGACGGTTCTTACGATACAAAGGTGCCCGGTTCGAGTCCGTAACAATAACGTGCCCATAGGCTAAGAAGACTGGCGACTGCTGATGCACAACCGGAGGTTACCTCACATACCGAAGATGTCTGTTCCATGTTTGTTCCGCGTGTTGTTCTGGGCTGCGCACCAGCGCGGTGGCTGGTAAGTCCCCAGTAATTTTTCCTGGCCCGTGGGCAATCGGGGTATGTCATTGTTGCTCGGTCTTTTCG
>NW_011646013.1:0-412 GCF_000223845.1 Gregarina niphandrodes | reverse complement strand
TCACACCGTAATGGTAGGACCTTAGCTTCCTGACCTGCAAGTCCCCAGATCGAATCGGAACTTGGGTCATTTGCGTTACGCTGCATCTTCCCGTACTTAGGCGAGACAGGGTCTTACGGATAAGACTGTCACGGCGGCCCAATTGTAGGTGACGGTTCTTACGATACAAAGGTGCCCGGTTCGAGTCCGTAACAATAACGTGCCCATAGGCTAAGAAGACTGGCGACTGCTGATGCACAACCGGAGGTTACCTCACATACCGAAGATGTCTGTTCCATGTTTGTTCCGCGTGTTGTTCTGGGCTGCGCACCAGCGCGGTGGCTGGTAAGTCCCCAGTAATTTTTCCTGGCCCGTGGGCAATCGGGGTATGTCATTGTTGCTCGGTCTTTTCGAACCTGTGGCCTGTGGTATG
>NW_011646012.1:1955-2317 GCF_000223845.1 Gregarina niphandrodes | reverse complement strand
CGCTATCTCTCTGTCTGTGCGGGCGTCGCAATCTGCAAAGCCGGCGTTCGCTCGCTCAGACCCTGGAGTTCGACGGTCCCCCTTTAAAGTATGATTGTACTGACGCCGATGTTGAGATCGTCTCGTGTTCATATCTCTCAACTTCGTGTACCTTCCGGAAACTAGGCTCCGAGTGGACCTGCTCTTTCTCACTCTTGCCGACGACCTATTTTGTCGTTTCCGTCCAGTTGTTGGTCACTTCTGTCGGCTTATAGCTGTTACGCCTATTCTTATTCTGATTCTGATATCCCTTCTTCCCCTTATAGTTCTGTTGTTGGCCGTTATTGCCGTTCTTTTGCTCAGATTTCTTCTGAGGCTTCACG
>NW_011646012.1:676-1935 GCF_000223845.1 Gregarina niphandrodes | reverse complement strand
CGTCGCAATCTGCAAAGCCGGCGTTCGCTCGCTCAGACCCTGGAGTTCGACGGTCCCCCTTTAAAGTATGATTGTACTGACGCCGATGTTGAGATCGTCTCGTGTTCATATCTCTCAACTTCGTGTACCTTCCGGAAACTAGGCTCCGAGTGGACCTGCTCTTTCTCACTCTTGCCGACGACCTATTTTGTCGTTTCCGTCCAGTTGTTGGTCACTTCTGTCGGCTTATAGCTGTTACGCCTATTCTTATTCTGATTCTGATATCCCTTCTTCCCCTTATAGTTCTGTTGTTGGCCGTTATTGCCGTTCACCCGGTTTCTTTCGCGAGCTCTTCGCGTATATGTTGAGTGGTCTGTCGAGGGTGCCGGACTCCATTCTTTTCATCGTGGCATCTTTGCCGTATGCGATGATTGATATTAACAGTCGGTCCCTCTGTCGTTGTGATATAACTCCTTCGTTGCGTATAGTATCCAACGCGTCGATCAGTACTTCGGAGTTCTCAATTAACGGGTGGTAAACGGCCTGCGAGATGATGCGTAGCTTCATCTCAAAAAGCTTGGGTATGGTGGTCTTCTTCTGTTTTAGTTGTGCGATTAGTGACATTGGGTCGAATATAAGATCTCTATATCCTTCACTGCCTCAAATCCATAGCGCTGGTCGTTGTCATGGCGTTGCCGTGGTTCCGAATCGAAGCTACTGTATGCGGATGAGTCATCTCGCATTACCTCTTCTAACCCTCGAGTAGGTTGTCTCGGGGGTCTCGGCATCGGTGGTGGAATATACTGTTTGGATTGCGATGAGGTAGAGTTCTGTTTCGAAAACGTGGGTGGAGCGTTCTTCTGGGCATCCCTAAACTCCCTGGTAGTCAGTAATGGAGTTAAGTCTAGTTGTGGGATGGCTTTTTTGTTTAAGTCACTCACCATTGCCTTGAACTTTCTCACCCAGTCTGGATGACAGGTCTCTAAGTACTTATCTCGTACTTCTATTAGGTCCTCAAGGGCAATCTTTTCTCCAGAGCCCGAGTCTCCAGCAACTTCAGAGGAATGAGTTGAAACAACGACATGTCTAAGCACTTCTCCTCCTTGCATTTGCGAAAGAACTCCGCATACACTTGTTCAGGTACCGATCCGACAGCTACCGATCCGACTCACAGACAGAAGAGATAGCAGCAACAACCGGTTAGTATGCCTTCGTAGCCAGTGGGGTGAGCGACAACCGCTTACTAAGCGAATGTTCTGCCCCTAAAAACCCCCAAAAAG
>NW_011646012.1:0-656 GCF_000223845.1 Gregarina niphandrodes | reverse complement strand
GCTCGAACCCGCGACCGCAAGATTAAGAGTCTTGCGCCCTGATGACCGAGCTAAAGCGGCCTCTACATCACGTGTGAGTAACCTGCGGCCGAACTGGAGTCTCGGCATCGGTGGTGGAATATACTGTTTGGATTGCGATGAGGTAGAGTTCTGTTTCGAAAACGTGGGTGGAGCGTTCTTCTGGGCATCCCTAAACTCCCTGGTAGTCAGTAATGGAGTTAAGTCTAGTTGTGGGATGGCTTTTTTGTTTAAGTCACTCACCATTGCCTTGAACTTTCTCACCCAGTCTGGATGACAGGTCTCTAAGTACTTATCTCGTACTTCTATTAGGTCCTCAAGGGCAATCTTTTTCTCCAGAGCCCGAGTCTCCAGCAACTTCAGAGGAATGAGTTGAAACAACGACATGTCTAAGCACTTCTCCTCCTTGCATTTGCGAAAGAACTCCGCATACACTTGTTCAGGTACCGATCCGACAGCTACCGATCCGACTCACAGACAGAAGAGATAGCAGCAACAACCGGTTAGTATGCCTTCGTAGCCAGTGGGGTGAGCGACAACCGCTTACTAAGCGAATGTTCTGCCCCTAAAAAACCCCCAAAAAGAGTAATGTCATTGTGGGTCATCCACCTTAAGCTTCCTGGGTGAACGTCCTCTCT
>NW_011646011.1:0-2287 GCF_000223845.1 Gregarina niphandrodes | reverse complement strand
CTTAACAGCAACCATCGCACCCACAAGCTTATACGACTTCCACAAACTTTCCAACTGCTTAGGTCGAATAGCATCGACCATACACAGCTTCCAAGCACCAGCAGGAATATCCTGAAGAACATTCGACATACGATATGAAACAACTCGCGGAAAAGCTCTAGAACGGCTGCGCCCTCGACCTATAGAGCTTCTTCCGCGCATACCAATTCTTCCCCGTAAACGGCTTCGTCTTCTTCGGAGGCTCAGGCGACCGCCGAACCTGCGACCTCGACCTCGACCGTAACCCGTTCCTAAACGCCTCCTGTACAGTTTCCGCACCTTGCCTGAGTAAGCCATTACCAGCGTCTATTAAAGCGTCCGTAGCAGTATCTGCAACGTAATTAACTAATGTATCAACAGTAGACTGTTTAGATATATCACCCGAAAGCAAACTATTAACCGCGTTTGCAACTTCTAAACCTGTGCCAATAACAGTACCAGCGGCACCAATACCAAACAAAGCGGGAGCAAATTCTATTAAAACCGGCAAAGCTTGAGCCCAAAGACTCAATGACATCCAATTTTAAAAAAAAGGTGCAGTGTGTGTAGATATTCTTTGTGACACACGACACACTAACTAGGGTAATACTATAGCCTAGTTAGTGTGGGTATTATTAAAAAAATTGCCTACGGCATTTTTTTAATATTTAGATAACCTCTAAACCCTATAAACCTAAACCCCAAATGATTTTTCGCCCACAATTATAAAATTCCGCAAACATAAAAAAGTGTGTGTACAAACTCGCCGCAACTTAATTTATTTGCAAACAGTGCACCATGACCGACAGACATACTTCGATAAGGGCGCGCGCATTCGTATTCACGTCCTTCGCGGAACAATGCCCCCTGCCGGCGCAATACAAATATTATTGCTACCAACAGGAGCTATGCCCAACTACAGGTCGCCTCCACTTCCAAGGCTTCCTGTACTTTACCAACGCCCGTACCTTCGACAGCGTGCGCCGGGAGATGGGTGGTCTTACCCACATTGAAATCTGCAAGGACATACCCGCCGCCATCAGATATTGTTCTAAAGAAGAAACAAGAGTAGGCACGACGCACGAAGACGGCGAAAAGCCAGAATGTGCAAGAGAAAAAGGATGGTGGCAGAAACTAACAATTGCCACCCTTTGGGAAGAAGAACCAGAGTGGATGCTTAGGCATCACTCCGCGGTTACAGCCTACCACCGACAGGTCAAAAAAGTATCTTTTGCACGTCCAAAACCCGAAGTGTCCGTACTCTGGGGACCACCTGGTACTGGCAAGTCGCACACCGCCAGAGCCGTCTGCGACGACTACTACGTTAAGCCAGACGGCCAATGGTGGGACGGATACCAAGGCCAAGACGTTGTCATATTTGACGACTTCTATGGAAGTGAAAAATACTCGGATATGCTTAGATGGCTAAGCGAAAATCCTATTAAAGTACCGATCAAAAACTCCATGACCGACTTATTGGCCACAAAATTCATCATCACTTCAAACGTGGAACCAAACCGCTGGTACCCGCAAATTGAAGACAAAAGCGCACTAATGCGCCGAATAACCCAAATTATATACATGGACCAAGTGTATAGTCCTGAGTAGGACTCAGTTTTTAAATTAAAACAATTAAAACACTTAAAGCTAAATACCACTATCTACCTCCTTCATATTATCACCAATACCCTCATTACCGACAGTTTGACCAGCGTTATTTGCATTAATAGGACCAGACAGATCCCGTAAACCACCCAAACACTTCCGGCCCCTCAAAGCTATGGTCAACTTCAATTCCACATCAACAGTCACCTTAGACGTAGGCGGACCATCAACATAGAAGTAACCAATAGACTGCTGAGAAGCAAAATTACCAACCTCCTTTCCAGTATCATCAGTAACCTGACGATCAATAGGCAACCACGGCGGCGAACCCGCCTTAAAGAACTCAACAATAGTATCTTTAGCACCCTTAGGATCACGATTATTATAATGGAAACGCTGACTTACAGGCAGACAATTTCGAACATACTTAGACGTCCAATTATCACCAACAAGTATACCAGACGCCATCTGCCTGGGATGAATCATAGGCTCATCAACACCAGACCAAGGCGCCCACCAAAGCTCCTGGTGAGCAACTTGAGCCTTCTTTCCATCAAACACAATGGGTGACGGTTGATGCCGCTTAACAGCAACCATCGCACCCACAAGCTTATACGACTTCCACAAACTTTCCAACTGCTTAGGTCGAATAGCATCGACCATA
>NW_011646010.1:1654-2387 GCF_000223845.1 Gregarina niphandrodes | reverse complement strand
TATAAGTTAAGAAGACTGGCGAATGCCAATGCGCAATCCAGAACAACACGCGGAATAAACACGGAATAGACGCAGTTCAATTGCAAAAAGCCACCGCAGCTATCGAGGGCGGCTCAAGAAAGCCTTCTGCCGGAATCGGACCGGCCGATACTGATTACACCTGCCGATCCGACAGCATCTGCGATCTAGTGGCAGAATGTTTCGTTGCCACTGAGGCGACCGGGTTCGATTCCAGACAGAAGCAAATCATGAATACTTTTATTTGGCTCGCTAGAACGCAGTTTTCAATCCGGGTTCGAACCCCACGCGCGCTTTCGGGAGCGAGTCAGATCCACCTCGAACCACACGCAATGCATCCTGTATGTCCCAAAGCGAACAACTCTTGGGGCAACTTGCCCGAGTGGTTAAGGGGGTAGACTTAAAATCTACTGGGCTTTGCCCGCATTGGTTCAAATCCAGTAGCTGTCGGCAAGGGTTCAAATTCTATCAACCGCCATAAGCTCCAAGCTCGCGAAAGGTTCATTGGTCTGTTACTTCGGAGTTGGAAGGGGGTGGCTGTGCCTCAAGAGTATCGTCATATCGAGGAACTAGAACACTGCCGAGGTTCGAACTGCGCATAATCTGCGTGTGAACCAGACATCGTAGCCGTCAGACCACGATCGCAAATTGATTGTGTCATGTGAAGTACCAACCCTGGGACCACTAAGGACCGACGTCGAATGCAGACATGACG
>NW_011646010.1:533-1634 GCF_000223845.1 Gregarina niphandrodes | reverse complement strand
TGCCTGCTGTCGGAGCATCGGGCTCGCATATCTGCGACGGCTTTAGCGTCACGGGTCGGATTCCTACTCCTGCCTTTGCTCCGGGTCGTACCAACCCGCACAAACGATCCACAGGTGGCCAGCAGCCGCACAACAGGTGCCGTAAACGGGACGTTGGAGCAATCGCAGGCACCCTTGCCCGAGTGGTTAAGGGGGTAGACTTAAAATCTACTGGACTTTGCCCGCATTGGTTCAAATCCAGTAGCTGTCGGCAAGGGTTCAAATTCTATCAACCGCCATAAGCTCCAAGCTCGCGAAAGGTTCATTGGTCTGTTACTTCGGAGTTGGAAGGGGGTGGCTGTGCCTCAAGAGTATCGTCATATCGAGGAACTAGAACACTGCCGAGGTTCGAACTGCGCATAATCTGCGTGTGAACCAGACATCGTAGCCGTCAGACCACGACCGCAAATTGATTGTGTCATGTGAAGTACCAACCCTGGGACCACTAAGGACCGACGTCGAATGCAGACATGACAATCCCGTTCGCACACACCACGACAACTAAGATTTTATTTTTGGGAGTAGAGGAGAGAACCTGATTCGGCATTCACACGTATGAGCAACCCGGAAGAGCAACCCCGATACCAACAATCAACTCATTAATTGAGCCGTCAAACGGCAAGTGATGCGGTGGCCGCAGCCCGGGCCTAGTTGAAAAGGCACCGCCCGGTACCGTAAATGGGATTAGTGTTTAGTATTTCTGCGCTTCTGCACAGAGGCCCGGGGTGCCAACACGTTTGTCCCGCGCTTCCGAGTCCCGCTCGGTGTGCGAAGACGCAACGCAGCTCTTTGTTCTTTTTTTGGACCGACTCGCCGACGACCCCTGCCGTGTTCCTTCCCCTGGCTGGTTTGCTACTCAGTCTTCCAAGCAAACCTCTTAACAGGAAGGTTTCGAGCACGCGTGTCTGTCGGGGACCAAACCCCGGCCGACCGATCTTTCACGGCTTTAGTGGGTGCTTGGCAGGGCAACTCCGGTGCGCAATGACTCCACAACGTGGCTACGACCAAAGAAGAACTGGTATCAAGAACAGGGCGCCTGAACAGGCGCTGCGTGGCTGGGGG
>NW_011646010.1:0-466 GCF_000223845.1 Gregarina niphandrodes | reverse complement strand
CAACAATCAACTCATTAATTGAGCCGTCAAACGGCAAGTGATGCGGTGGCCGCAGCCCGGGCCTAGTTGAAAAGGCACCGCCCGGTACCGTAAATGGGATTAGTGTTTAGTATTTTTGCGCTTCTGCACAGAGGCCCGGGGTGCCAACACGTTTGTCCCGCGCTTCCGAGTCCCGCTCGGTGTGCGAAGACGCAACGCAGCTCTTTGTTCTTTTTTTGGACCGACTCGCCGACGACCCCTGCCGTGTTCCTTCCCCTGGCTGGTTTGCTACTCAGTCTTCCAAGCAAACCTCTTAACAGGAAGGTTTCGAGCACGCGTGTCTGTCGGGGACCAAACCCCGGCCGCTGCACAACGTGACTACGACCAAAGAAGAACTGGTATCAAGAACAGGGCGCCTGAACAGGCGCTGCGTGGCTGGGGGTTTAAGACAAACCCGGAGATGTCGCAGTTACCCGCGAACGATGTT
>NW_011646009.1:1233-2347 GCF_000223845.1 Gregarina niphandrodes | reverse complement strand
CCCCAACCGGTTGTTGCTGCCATCTCTTCTGTCTGTGAGTCGGATCGGTAGCTGTCGCACCAGGTTACCAATCCGACCCACACAGATAGCCCAAATAGAGAATAAACCGAAATGATTGCCTCCGTAGACCAGTGAAACAAAAAACGACCACAAAATCCGAGGTGACTAAGAATACGGTGGTTCGAGTCCCACTCCTGTCCAAAACTCCGGAGCGTGACACCATTTCCCCTGAACTCCGATCTTGGTTTTGGTGGGTGCTTGGCAAGGTTGTTGGTAATTCCGTTGTTCCGTAATTTCCACGCCAGGGGTACGCTCGGCAGAAGTGGGACTCGAACCACCGTGTTCTAGACCGTCGCAGATATTGTGGTCGCCGCCCACCCCTCTGGGCTACGGAGGCTTCCTAATCGGTTGTTGGTGCTATCTCTCTGTGTGCGGTTTGAATCCCGGCAGTGGGTGTGCTCGAATTTTAGAGGACCTCTACCTTTACGTTTCTCCGTCACTACACGATGTGCCGGCTGGGCCGCGGAACCACGACAGGCGTTACGAACACCGAGGGCACCTCGGGACTCGAACCACCGTATTCTAGACCGTCGCAGATATTGTGGTCGCCGCCCGCCCCTCTGGGCTGCGGAGGCATCCTAATCGGTTGTTGGTGCTATCTCTCTGTGTGCGGTTTGAATCCCGGCAGTGGGTGTGCTCGAATTTTAGTGGACCTCTACCCCCACGTTTCTCCGCCACTACACGATGTGCCGGCTGGGCCGAGAAACCACGACAGGCGTTACGAACATCGAGGGCACCGAAAGTAATAATACAGTCCGTCTGCCGGGAATCGAACCCCGGGTCGACACGATTGCAACGAGGCATTCTACCACTAAACCACAAACGCAGACGCAATTAACTTATGTGAGGCTTTCGGTCCGCTTTTTGTGTTCAGCCGCATAAGAAGTGGTGCTTTGGCGACCGAATGATGGCTTGGTCCGGACACCACCAACCGACATTTTGCTTCGTCGCCCTGTGTTGTCGTGTGGATTCCGTCAATCGCCTCGGCGGTGGTCCCCTAAATGCCGATCTGGCCTGAACCGGAAACCCATGTTGGGCGCCTGTCTCCTTAAAT
>NW_011646009.1:707-1213 GCF_000223845.1 Gregarina niphandrodes | reverse complement strand
AGGCATCCTAATCGGTTGTTGGTGCTATCTCTCTGTGTGCGGTTTGAATCCCGGCAGTGGGTGTGCTCGAATTTTAGTGGACCTCTACCCCCACGTTTCTCCGCCACTACACGATGTGCCGGCTGGGCCGAGAAACCACGACAGGCGTTACGAACATCGAGGGCACCGAAAGTAATAATACAGTCCGTCTGCCGGGAATCGAACCCCGGGTCGACACGATTGCAACGAGGCATTCTACCACTAAACCACAAACGCAGACGCAATTAACTTATGTGAGGCTTTCGGTCCGCTTTTTGTGTTCAGCCGCATAAGAAGTGGTGCTTTGGCGACCGAATGATGGCTTGGTCCGGACACCACCAACCGACATTTTGCTTCGTCGCCCTGTGTTGTCGTGTGGATTCCGTCAATCGCCTCGGCGGTGGTCCCCTAAATGCCGATCTGACCTGAACCGGAAACCCATGTTGGGCGCCTGTCTCCTTAAATCCGTTAATGGCATCGCTGTGGCT
>NW_011646009.1:0-687 GCF_000223845.1 Gregarina niphandrodes | reverse complement strand
CTGTGTGCGGTTTGAATCCCGGCAGTGGGTGTGCTCGAATTTTAGTGGACCTCTACCCCCACGTTTCTCCGCCACTACACGATGTGCCGGCTGGGCCGAGAAACCACGACAGGCGTTACGAACATCGAGGGCACCGAAAGTAATAATACAGTCCGTCTGCCGGGAATCGAACCCCGGGTCGACACGATTGCAACGAGGCATTCTACCACTAAACCACAAACGCAGACGCAATTAACTTATGTGAGGCTTTCGGTCCGCATAAGAAGTGGTGCTTTGGCGACCGAATGATGGCTTGGTCCGGACACATTTTGCTTCGTCGCCCTGTGTTGTCGTGTGGATTCCGTCAATCGCCTCGGCGGTCCCCTAAATGCCGATCTGGCCTGAACCGGAAACCCATGTTGGGCGCCTGTCTCCTTAAATCCGTTAATGGCATCGCTGTGGCTCCGACGTAGGCTCAGGGTTACGTCGCTTGCGTGATACAGAACATTATTTGACAGCGGAGCACGAAATCCACGAGGTTTATTCTTTTTTAGGAGGTTTACACGTCTCATCGTGCGAGCTGCATCAACCGGGACTCGAACCCGGATTTTAAGCTTAGAAGGCTCAAATCCTGTCCTTGAACGGTTGATGTGATCATCGACTGATCGTGCACATACCTTTCCTTACCACCCGTTCCTACTCACTACC
>NW_011646008.1:1454-2660 GCF_000223845.1 Gregarina niphandrodes | reverse complement strand
CAAAACTCACATTGCGGGCTGCAGTTACAGGCCGTGGATTCGAACCCATCTCCGAAACAATGGGTGAAAGCGCCGATACGGCCTTTCCCGGACTCGATCCGCCTTGAGGGTCCAGCTCAAATGGTAGAGCGCCCGCTTAGCATGCGAGAGGTCGTCCTATGTAGTGGCGTCATTGGTTGCCGTCTGCTCTTTGATCTGACCGATGGGGGCTACACTTTGACAGAAATATCAGTCCCGTGGGACGGAATCGAACCGCCGACTACCTGATATCTGTCTACAGTCAGACGCTCCACTAACTGAGCTACCCGGGGCAATACCGTCCTTCGACCCCATTGCACACGTTGTGGAGCAGTGTCGGAAATTGAGCACGCACTCTCGCGAAGTCGTGAACGATTTGAATCCAGGGACCGATGCGCGGTTAGGAGCTTCTTGTTGATTTAGGGAGTTTCACAAACAGTAACACATCTGTTGTACAAGCAGACTCGAACCAGCTCAGGTATTCTCGCGCATCACAGTTGAGTCTGGTCTTTCTGTTGCGGGCACGGAATTCCAACCCGATGAAAGCCGTATATCCCAGCCACCTGCACTCAGTAAACAAACTCGGCCATTCTGTGGATGGGTGGGAATGGCGTGGACCCCCCCGATCGTATCACCACATCTTTACCGCTCTGCCCCCATGTTTTTCCCCCAGTTTGGTCCGCCAGCTGATCCGACCCACAGCTCCGACAATACGCCCGACATGTCGCCTTACTATACCACTATGCATGCCGTGTGTGGCGGCTGCGTCAGCTTTCCGGCGATCTCGTTCGACAACCACCATTGCCGCAGGAACACCGGAGAGGTTAAGGAGGAAGACTTAAGATTTTCTGACGAACGTCGCTCGCGTTCGAACCCCACTTCAGAAGACCGTTGTGTTGAAAAGTTGTTCGAATGCCCGAAGCCGGGCGTGAAGTTGAAGAAGCGTATGAGTGAAAGATCTTTTGTTGCAGAAAGGTCTTACGACGCAATCCGATTATGCCTCTCCGGTCATGGGGCCCAATGGATAGGGCATCGGTCTTCGGAACCGGGGGTTGCCGGTTCGTATCCCGTCGTGGCTTCCAAATGTCGTGGATTGAATCTGGAACGGATGTGTCTCCTAGTGTGGATGGCCAGCAGGCTGCAGGAAACATAGGGGCAGACTGCGACCAACGGCTCCACTACTTGGAC
>NW_011646008.1:0-1100 GCF_000223845.1 Gregarina niphandrodes | reverse complement strand
GTGGTCGCGTCAAGTGGTGGGTCGATTCTGAAAGATTCTCCTCCAGGCCAACCACAGATGCTCGGCCATCACACAACGTTGAACGATCTGGGTATCGATTTCTATGCCTGGCTTTACAACCACTTGCGGAGCTCGAACCCGCGACTGAAAGACTAAGAGTCTCGCGCCCTACTGACTCAGCTACAGCGCCCGCAGCAACGGGTGGTATGGGTTCCTGCGTGAACGGGGTGTCGCAGGCAGCGTTGCGAATGGTGCTGGCGTTGGACACGCCGTTTTTCTCCAAGACCGGGAAGCAGCTCCCTTGCTGGTGGTTTCGCTGCAGTTATAGGTTCCGGCGTGTGGTTGGTTGCAGTTAGCACTGCGTGCCCAGGGCATCCAATTCCCCCCCTGGGTTGTCCGCCAAATGCACGATAAGGAGCACTCACAGGTTGGTGGTCGGAAGCACGTAGGTCTTGCGGGTTCGCTGGCCAATCCACTCCTAGTCGGACGGCATAGGTAAACGTAACGTCGGAGCCCTCCTGCCAGACCCAATTGGGTATATAGCTCAGGCGTAGAGTGGCTGACTGCAGATCAGCCGGTCCATGGTTCAATTGCGTGTGCGCCCTGGAGGAAACTTATCGACGGGTGTTGAATCACCAGCGCGTGGGCGCCGCACGGCGCATGGCCAGGGGTTGGACCCGATCATCTGCATGCTGAGGCGGTACTCTTGCCGGTAGTCGGGCATTCGAGAACGTCAGTCCCAATACCCTTACCGATCCAACACGCACGGCGACAGGTGGGTGTTAATTGCCCACGCCACCTGCCCTGTTGGGGGCTGTGCCAACGCCACGTACACAGAGGACCACAACGCGAGTAAACACGGATACTTAACGCTCCGCGACCGCTTTGATTCCTTTGGTGGAGGCGCAGTCGCGGGCTCGAGCCCCGCAGGCGGAACATGTGTATCCTCACCACCCGTTCTACCTGTCCAGGGTCGTCAGGGTGAAGTCGTCGCAATGTGCAAAGCTGGCGCTTGCTTCCTCGGAGCCTGGAGTTCGACGCACCCCACAGGCTTGACGGGTTAGGCGCTATCGATTACCTTGGTGCGGCAACGAGTCAAT
>NW_011646007.1:1504-2349 GCF_000223845.1 Gregarina niphandrodes | reverse complement strand
GCAGACGAGGAGGCTAATGAAGGCTCTTCAAACGAGGAGGCTGCTGAGCGACCCGACGTGCCGAACCGAGCCGAGGAATCTAACGTGCCGATCCATGATCATGCAGGTATGCTGCCAGCCGAGTCGTTCCAAACTACCGACACTCCTGACGCCGAGGGCTTGATCGAGGTTCCTCAGAGACCAGATGTGGGCAAGTGTGCTGATGACGACGAAGTGGAGCACGAGCCAGTTGGAGGTTCAGCAGCCGGCGCAGGTCTCTCCGAGCGTGACACCTCAACCACCAGCGCTCACCCGGCTACGACCGCAACTCAAGAGCCAGCCGAAGAGGGCTCTTTGCAGGGAGTTGCTGTTGAGGAACTTACTGCCGACGGCGAGGATGCAGTGTGCAATGTACCGAGCGGTTCAGTAGACTTGCCGACAACCAAAGCGGACCAGGATGCTTACCCGCCTACAAGGGATCCGGCTCTGGATGCATCGACTGTGGGGGCACCAGACGGCAATGGAGAAGCTGGGCGTAAACCAGTTGAGGACTCAATTCCTCCCGCAGATCTCTCTTGCCTGTGGAGCAGAATACTTCCACCAAAGACGAGGTCCCGAGTACTAGCACAACTCAGAAAGATGTTTGTGAGGGCTCGTTGCAGCAAGAGACGGTTGAAGAACTCAGTGCCGACGGCACTCCTCTTGTGTCCTACCCGGTGCAGTCATTTGACGGTGAAGGCTCTTCAAACGAGGAGGCTGGTGAGCGACCCGACGTGCCGAACCGAGCCAAGGAATCTAACGTGCCGATCCATGCTGATGCAGGTATGCCGCTAACCGAATCGTTCCAAACCACCGACATTCCTGAC
>NW_011646007.1:992-1484 GCF_000223845.1 Gregarina niphandrodes | reverse complement strand
CCAGACGGCAATGGAGAAGCTGGGCGTAAACCAGTTGAGGACTCAATTCCTCCCGCAGATCTCTCTTTGCCTGTGGAGCAGAATACTTCCACCAAAGACGAGGTCCCGAGTACTAGCACAACTCAGAAAGATGTTTGTGAGGGCTCGTTGCAGCAAGAGACGGTTGAAGAACTCAGTGCCGACGGCACTCCTCTTGTGTCCTACCCGGTGCAGTCATTTGACGGTGAAGGCTCTTCAAACGAGGAGACTGGTGAGCGACCCGACGTGCCGAACCGAGCCAAGGAATCTAACGTGCCGATCCATGCTGATGCAGGTATGCCGCTAACCGAATCGTTCCAAACTACCGACATTCCTGACGCCGATGGCTTGGACGAGGTTCCTCAGAGACCAGATGTGGGCAAGTGTGCTGATGACGACGAAGTGGAGCACGAGCCAGTTGGAGGTTCAGCAGCCGGCGCAGGTCTCTCCGAGCATGACACCTCAACTACCAGC
>NW_011646007.1:0-972 GCF_000223845.1 Gregarina niphandrodes | reverse complement strand
GACTCAATTCCTCCCGCAGATCTCTCTTTGCCTGTGGAGCAGAATACTTCCACCAAAGACGAGGTCCCGAGTACTAGCACAACTCAGAAAGATGTTTGTGAGGGCTCGTTGCAGCAAGAGACGGTTGAAGAACTCAGTGCCGACGGCACTCCTCTTGTGTCCTACCCGGTGCAGTCATTTGACGGTGAAGGCTCTTCAAACGAGGAGGCTGGTGAGCGACCCGACGTGCCGAACCGAGCCAAGGAATCTAACGTGCCGATCCATGCTGATGCAGGTATGCCGCTAACCGAATCGTTCCAAACCACCGACATTCCTGACGCCGATGGCTTGGACGAGGTTCCTCAGAGACCAGATGTGGGCAAGTGTGCTGATGACGACGAAGTGGAGCACGAGCCAGTTGGAGGTTCAGCAGCCGGCGCAGGTCTCTCCGAGCATGACACCTCAACTACCAGCGCCCACCCGGGTACGACCGCAACTCAAGAGCCAGCCGAGGAGGGCTCTTTACAGGGAGACGCTGTTGAGAAACCCACTGCCGAGGGCAACGATACAGTGTGCAATGTAGCGAGCGGTTCAGTAGACATGCGGACAACCGAAGCCGATCAGGATGCTCACCGGCCCACAAGGGATCCGGCTGTGCACGCATCGATTGTGGGGGCACCAGATCGCGATGGAGAAGCTGAGCGTAAACTAGTCGATGACTCTATTCCTCCGGCAGATCTCTCTTCGCCTGTGGAGCAGAGCACTTCCACTAAGGACGATACCACTACCACAACTCAGGAGGCTGCCGGTGAGGGTTCGTCACACGAAGAGACCGTTGAAGAACCCACTACTGACGGCGCTCCTCTTACGCCCTCCCCGATGCAGTCGTTTGATAGTGAAGGTCTAATTCAAGACGAGGAGACTGCTGAGCGACCCGACGTGCCGAACGGAGCCGAGGAATCCAACGTGCTGATCCGATGATCATGCAGGTAT
>NW_011646006.1:0-2326 GCF_000223845.1 Gregarina niphandrodes | reverse complement strand
TGCTTACGGTAACATCGTGTCTTACGGAGGCGCAGATGCCCCCGAGAATCAGTTCGGTGCTTTGTTCGCCGCTCTCCAATCTGACACACCCGGGTGGTCGAAGGACCCTGTTGCCACCAAATTGGTCGTTATCAGTACGGATGCTGGCCCCCATTATGCCGGCGATTCCCATACCGAGGACATGGGTATGCGGCCCTTCGGTGGTGTCTTTCAGGAAGGAAATGCTGCAGAGCAGTGCCTTCAGGAATACTATCCCTCCCCAGAGCAGGTGAAGAACTTGATCGCTAGTACGGGGGCCTACGTAGCCTCCCTTGTGTATGACGGTGACTGGAACAATGGGTGGCCCTCGAAGAGTTGGATTAAGTTCAATCAATACATCGATCAAAAGGATGCATTCGTAGCTCCTCAAGCGCCGGACAGCAGCGACTTCTGGTCCAGACTTGCGTCGATTATCGGGATGATCGAAGACATAGAGTGTGTACACGAAACCACCACCACTCCCGCGCCTACTACTCCACCCATTCAGTCTTCAACTGCCGTCGGACCGCCCCCTACTCAAACCTTGCCAGCCACCACTACTCCGCCCATTCAGTCCTCAACTGCCGTCCCACCGCCCCCTACTCAGACCTTGCCGGCCACCACTACTCCACCCATTCACTCCTCAACTGCAGTCGGACCGACCCCTACGCAAACCTTGCCGGCCACAACTACGGTCCCGGTCACCCTGCCGCCGGTTACAACCGCAGGAGAGTGCGTCTGCCCGTGTGAAGCGTGCACTTGCTGCCCGGAAGTGGTAATTCGGCTGCTGCGCAAGCCCAGCAAGTTACACCTCGATGTTGAGAATGGCCAAACTGTCTAAAGAGCCCAATCAACTGTAGAGGCCTTCTATGTATGTACAGCTGTCCAGAATTATTTAGTTTGTTCAGAGACGTCTCTTGTTAAAGATGTCTCATTTTTTCGTTGAACCAAGTAAGGTCGCTTGTAACGTCGACTGGCGTCCGTAATTGCCATAAGTAGTGAATGCTCGGTGTCATGTAGTTTTGCCTGGTCGCAGCTAACGGAGGTCGTGAGGGGGTCTTATTTGGTGCAGGGAAAAAAATTAGATCCATTCAATCTTGATGCCTATAACAATATACGTAAGTGGAGATGTGCTTCCGGTGGCGCGTGTTGTGGGCTTCGTGTGTGTACACACACGCGTTAATTTAGGTAAGGTCTTCCTTTGGTTGCATATGCGGCGGGAAGTGTGAGTGCATGGTTTGGTCGTCTGGCCGGCACTACAAGGTCGAAGTACAGAACACGGAGATGGTCCAAGCTATCTGGGACAAGATGGTGGAGCAAAATCCTCTAATTAAAGAGAAGAACATAGTGCCGAACCTGCAGTACCAAAGAGAGCTGTTGGAGATGGACAGACGCATCATCTCGTACGATATTGTGGATTCCTCGGAGCTTAGATGCACGATGCCGCCGAGCAGTTGTTGCTCTAGCGCGATGAGGAAAGAGCCGAAGGATAAGGCTGCTGCGGAGTCGGAGGCGGACAACGCTGCAGAAAAGTCAACCGAGGAGGAGGCTGAAGCGTGAGTTCCATGGACTGAGTTCCATATACTGTGACAACAAGCTTCGAATGGTAGTTTATGAAGGTGAGGATTATCTCTGGCAAGAGATAAAAGCTCTGAACCAAATCTGCAGGTAGATGATGTATATTAGCTGAAGGTGCGCCGTCTCCCATTTTGAACACGCAATGCAACGCCTTCATGTTCTTTTTTTCTTTTTCGTGTGGGCCTTTCTTTTACGGACCACTTTGCAACTAAACCATTTGTTGGATAATAATCAATAAGACCCATTGGACATGGACAGTGCATGTGGGGTGGCGGACGGCGTAGCTCGACTGCGGTGTTCCACGTTTGGGTCGAGAGAAACGGTAGTCCAGTTTCTTGACCCAACAATCAGATCAATCCGGCTTACAGGGTCGGAAAAGCTTTCTTCTGGACCTGAGGATGTCGTGGCAGAGTGGCTAAGGGTTCCCTATGACGTCAGCATTCACTCGGAACAAGCACGTACGTCCACTGGTTAGCTCCTACAACTAAGACACCAACTGTCTTTAGGTCTTTGGTCTTACCGCATCCCAGTCTGTTCTGCTCAACTGAGCGAGCAACTCACGGTTCCTCGAGGTGTTCGATTCATCGTGTTGTGTGCGACCCCTTTGGACGTGGAGGTCTTGCCGACCGTCAAAATCCAGGAACCAGACGCGTCGATTACTGACCCGAACGGCTACGTTCTGAAACAGGTCGTGTCATACTTACCACTCCTGGCTCAAGTCTACCTGCGG
>NW_011646005.1:1413-2376 GCF_000223845.1 Gregarina niphandrodes | reverse complement strand
TGGGCTCGAGGAAATGCGACCCTTGTCGAGTAGTGCCGGTAGTCTAATGGTTAGATACCGCTGAGCTGAGCGATAAGACCCGGGTTCGAATCTTATTAATGTCGTTTTGGGTTATAGCTATGGAAAGGGAAAGGGAACACAAAAACAAATAATTTTTGGGAGAAAAGGAAGAAACGGAACGATGAGAACCATTGACATGATGCACCTAGCCCCCGCTGCCCTCGCCGACCGCCGCCAGACAAGTCCCCTAACAGGGGTGAGTGTTGATTTAGAATATGGCGGTTCGACTCCCACTCCCACCAAAAACTCCCGAACGTGCTTCTGGTGGGCGGCACCTCGGGCTCGCCCGTGTTCGGCGCTCACCCCACTGGGCTACGGAGGCATTCTAATCGGCTGTTGGTGCTCTCTTTCTGGGTCGGATCGGTAGCTGTCGGACCAGGTTCCCTCCAGATCCGACCTTGGTAGTGTTTCCCCTGGACTCCAATCTTTCACGGTTTTGGGAAATACCCGGCATGGGCGTGCTCGAATTTCCCGTCACCTCCGGCGCAAGTGCGAGGTTTCAATAAAGATCTGGATGTGGGTTGCAGTTACAGTTGCAGTCCTCCTGCCTGGCGAATCCGGGATGCACCGGGTTCCGGTTGATAAACCCGCAAAGCGATAGTCGTGAATTTCAGTCGCCTAGATTGATGTGCTTTGCTGTCAATTGGGAAACCTGAACGACGTCACCCAGTTTTTAGGCTACGTTGTTGGCTGGCTGTTTTCGGACTCGAACCCAAGACTTCTTGCACCCTAATGGAAGAATCGAACCACTACACCGAACTGCCAACTGCCTAACGCCCATCTTTGTGATTGCCGGTCGGGAGTAATGGGTGGGGTCGTCGCAGATATTGTACGGAGGCAATCATTTCGGTTTCGTCTCTGTCTGAACTGGCTGTGTGTGTCGGACCGGCGGCTGCCGGACCT
>NW_011646005.1:0-1393 GCF_000223845.1 Gregarina niphandrodes | reverse complement strand
ACGGAGGCATTCTAATCGGCTGTTGGTGCTCTCTTTCTGGGTCGGATCGGTAGCTGTCGGACCAGGTTCCCTCCAGATCCGACCTTGGTAGTGTTTCCCCTGGACTCCAATCTTTCACGGTTTTGGGAAATACCCGGCATGGGCGTGCTCGAATTTCCCGTCACCTCCGGCGCAAGTGCGAGGTTTCAATAAAGATCTGGATGTGGGTTGCAGTTACAGTTGCAGTCCTCCTGCCTGGCGAATCCGGGATGCACCGGGTTCCGGTTGATAAACCCGCATAGCGATAGTCGTGAATTTCAGTCGCCTAGATTGATGTGCTTTGCTGTCAATTGGGAAACCTGAACGACGTCACCCAGTTTTTAGGCTACGTTGTTGGCTGGCTGTTTTCGGACTCGAACCCAAGACTTCTTGCACCCTAATGGAAGAATCGAACCACTACACCGAACTGCCAACTGCCTAACGCCCATCTTTGTGTCTGGCACCCTCGGGAGTTTTTGGTGGAGTGGGACTCGAGCCATTGTCGCAGATATTTTAGTTCGTTGTCACTTGTTTGGCTCCGGTAGCTTAGTTGGTTAGAGCGTCGGGCTTATGTGCCGAAAGTCGAGGGTTCGACTCCCTCCTGGAGCAGACGAGCCAACGCCTTTCTGGAAAGCCAGGATGCATCTAGCCCGCCGGCAATCGGACGAAGGGCGTCTCGGTCTTTTCCGACCTGTGGTCTGACAGCTGCTGCCGGTCCGCCCGTACAGGTAGAGTACTGGATGTCATAGGTCCGTGTGACACCTGAGCCCTGCTGTCTGAGTCAGCTGGGTGTGTATGTCAGGGGCAAAGGGACTGACTGCCATCAGCAAATTCGTGGTTCAATTCTGCGTGCGCCCTAGGAGGTACTGTGCATTGCACCCTTGCACCCGGTCCAACTCATCCAGCAAAAGCTGAGCTCCTTGGGTGAGTGGTCTCTGCGTTGCGCGCACATTCGCTGTTGGGATTCGAATCAGGGTCGTACGGGCGACAGCCGCACATTTCATGGCTTCGCAGACCGGTGTGTGTTCGAGAAACGTGCGAGCGGGGCCTCGGCGTTGCGCACACACGGGGGTTTCCAACCCGGGTCGTACGGGTGCGCGCCGTATATCCTAGCCACCTAGACTACAGCGGACATGCCTGGAAGCCTCGCTCTGCGGTGTTCTCCATCCTCAGACAACGCTGTGACTTGAACCCAGGATTCCCGGTTCCGTAGACCGATGCCATATCCATTGGGCACATCGCCGACGATTAGAACCGGTGGGTCTCTGTTATATACGCCATTCCCTTATCCGTCAACTGTGACCCAACCCTCGGACCCAGACCGGAAGGCACAGTCAGGACCGTTTGACTGAAGGGTGTACCATTTGAGCTAGAC
>NW_011646004.1:1904-2409 GCF_000223845.1 Gregarina niphandrodes | reverse complement strand
AGAAGTATAGAGAAGCCTTCTGCCGGAATCGGACCGGCGACCTTTCGCTTACTAAGCGAATTCTCTGCCCCCTAAGCTAAGAAGGCCGGCGACCCGTCTCGACACAGGCAATCCCAGTCCAAGATGGGCGTAATGCAGCTTCGATGCTCTCGATTCTCAGATGGAGATGGGTCTGGAACCCAGAGTCCCCGGTTCCGTAGAGCGATGCCATATCCATCAGGCCACATCGCCAACGAGTGCGTGCTGATAGTGGTCAGTTGATGCCCACGGCCGTCAATAACGTAGCCGAAACTGAGTGACGTCGTCAGGTTCCCCGAAATTGACAGCAAACTCAACGTTATCTTGCTCTTGAACTATTCGACCAGCATTTTCGGCTTGGAACTACCGTTAGACTATCTAGACAGCAGGGATTCACGACTGTCACTTTGCGAGTTCTACCATTTTGGATTTATCCGAATTATCGTTCCTCAAATCGCATCAACCGAGACCCGGTGCATTTGTCGAT
>NW_011646004.1:581-1884 GCF_000223845.1 Gregarina niphandrodes | reverse complement strand
ACCTTTCGCTTACTAAGCGAATTCTCTGCCCCCTAAGCTAAGAAGGCCGGCGACCCGTCTCGACACAGGCAATCCCAGTCCAAGATGGGCGTAATGCAGCTTCGATGCTCTCGATTCTCAGATGGAGATGGGTCTGGAACCCAGAGTCCCCGGTTCCGTAGAGCGATGCCATATCCATCAGGCCACATCGCCAACGAGTGCGTGCTGATAGTGGTCAGTTGATGCCCACGGCCGTCAATAACGTAGCCGAAACTGAGTGACGTCGTCAGGTTCCCCGAAATTGACAGCAAACTCAACGTTATCTTGCTCTTGAACTATTCGACCAGCATTTTCGGCTTGGAACTACCGTTAGACTATCTAGACAGCAGGGATTCACGACTGTCACTTTGCGAGTTCTACCATTTTGGATTTATCCGAATTATCGTTCCTCAAATCGCATCAACCGAGACCCGGTGCATTTGTCGATAACTGACACAGCGTGTTCGGATAGCATCCGAATCGTCCGCGTGACTGGCGGACTGTACTTTCCCAGGCATCGGTCCCTTTGCGTAGCCGCTCGGTCCTAGCCGAACAGATGAACACCGAGACGACGGACAGAATCCACGTGATACCACACCACCACTAGAAGAGGGTCGACGAATCGAAGATGTATCTGCCGGCGGTGTCCGGTCTTCGGCCACACTTGCGACATGCCTCAGAATGACCAGTGGATGATAGTCCAAGATGGGCCGTCTTTTTCCCTCTACACTGGCCCTGTAGACAATTTCTCTCCAGATTTCTACTTCACGATAGTGGTGGCGTTGGCATTTGTGGATGATGCGGCAACCACAGTCCAAGATGGCAATAACATTGGTTGTTTGATCTAGTGGTATCGTTCTTCTTCAGTCCATCTTTGATCTAGTGGTATGATTCTAGTGGTATCGTTCTTCTTCTTCAGTGGTATCTTTCTTGGTTGTTTGATCTAGTGGTATCGTTCTTCTTCTAGTGGTATCGTGGTATCGTGAACCAGTGCAACGGTTTCACCGTTGTACGCGCAGCCGTGCTCCTCGGCGTTTCCGCGGCAACCGCAGATTCGCGATCCGTTGCACTGAAACATTGGACGACCTGGGTATCGATCCCAGTACCTCTCGCATGCGAAGCGAACGCTCTACCATTTGAGCTAGACGCCCAAATTACCCAAGCCGGTACGCGCAACGGTTTCACCGTGGTACGCGGAGCCGTGCTCCTCAGCGTTTCCGCGGCAACCGCAGATTCGCGATCCGTTACACTGAAACATTGGACGACCTGGGTATCGATCCCAGTA
>NW_011646004.1:0-561 GCF_000223845.1 Gregarina niphandrodes | reverse complement strand
CGGTCCAAGATGGGCTCAGTGACATTGGTTGATCTTCAGGACGAAAGAAGTTGTGGCTTCCCAGAACTACCCGTCCATAGCGTAGGCGGAGCCTGGGGAGTTGGTTTGCACTCTGCCTCCCCAGCCAACCAGTGCCCAAGCCGGTACGCGCAACGGTTTCACCGTTGTACGCGGAGCCGTGCTCCTCGGCGTTTCCGCGACAACCGCAGATTCGCGATCCGTTACACTGAAGCATTGGACGACCTGGGTATCCATCCCAGTACCTCTCGCATGCGAAGCGAGCGCTCCACCATTTGAGCTAGACGCCCAAATTACCCAAGCCGGTACGCGCAACGGTTTCACCGTGGTACGCGGAGCCGTGCTCCTCAGCGTTTCCGCGGCAACCGCAGATTCGCGATCCGTTACACTGAGACATTGGACGACCTGGGTATCGATCCCAGTACCTCTCGCATGCGAAGCGATCGTTCTACCATTTGAGCTAGACGCCCAAATTCGTGTCGGTCGGGTAAGTCCCAGATTCGTAATATTAAAGTGTTTTCAAGCTCCGCGAGCGTTCTGTCT
>NW_011646003.1:1537-2417 GCF_000223845.1 Gregarina niphandrodes | reverse complement strand
GCCCGTGAAAGCCAGGCTGAAAGTTTTCATAATGTGTGTCTGCCCGAAATCGAATCCGGTTCGCCTCGGTGGCAACGGAGCATTCTGTTACTGGATCAGAAACACTAAAGATCTAACCTAAAGGAGATTGGGGGGAAAGGATTAACACCTTAGTGACAATTCTGCCCCAGAGTCACCAAATCGCAGGGCCCAGAAGGCTAATAGCCACGGATATACAACAACTCGCGGCACTTTAGCTCAGTCGGCAGAGTCGGAAGATTTTTTATCGTGCAGCCGGGGGATCGAGCCCCGCGTGCGGTAATACCAGGAGAATCGACAAATGCGCCGGGTTTGCACAGCCAGGCAGGATTTGAGCGTTCCAAGCTGAAAATACTGGTCGATTTCCGACTGATGCACCTCGTGGGGCGATAGCCGTGAATACCAGGAATAGTTCAAGGGCAAGATAATCTTGGGTTTGCTGTCGACTTCGGGGCACCTGACGACGTCCATCAGTTTTCGGTCATGTGCATCGAACCCGGTGGCTGTCGGATATGGTACACTCGGGAGTTTTTGGCAGAAGTGGGACTCGAACAACCGTATTCTAGGTCTGGCAGATATTGTGGTCGGCGCTGACCCACTGGGGTACCGAGGGAATCATACCGGTTTCTTCCCTATTTGGACTACCAGCGTGGACCAGATATTGTGACCTTGGTACTATTTTTCCTACACTCCGACCTAATACTTGGTAAGGGTGTACGGGTGTACGGGTGGTGTTTGGTGGGGTGAGTGTTGATTTAGAATACGGTGGTTTGACTTTTAATCTTGCAGCCGGGGGTTCGAGCCCCGCGTGCGGTAATATTAGGAGAATCGACAACTGCGCCGGGTCCCAGTTGACTGCATA
>NW_011646003.1:1104-1517 GCF_000223845.1 Gregarina niphandrodes | reverse complement strand
GATGCACCTCGTGGGGCGATAGCCGTGAATACCAGGAATAGTTCAAGGGCAAGATAATCTTGGGTTTGCTGTCGACTTCGGGGCACCTGACGACGTCCATCAGTTTTCGGTCATGTGCATCGAACCCGGTGGCTGTCGGATATGGTACACTCGGGAGTTTTTGGCAGAAGTGGGACTCGAACAACCGTATTCTAGGTCTGGCAGATATTGTGGTCGGCGCTGACCCACTGGGGTACCGAGGGAATCATACCGGTTTCTTCCCTATTTGGACTACCAGCGTGGACCAGATATTGTGACCTTGGTACTATTTTTCCTACACTCCGACCTAATACTTGGTAAGGGTGTACGGGTGTACGGGTGGTGTTTGGTGGGGTGAGTGTTGATTTAGAATACGGTGGTTTGACTTTTAATCT
>NW_011646003.1:0-1084 GCF_000223845.1 Gregarina niphandrodes | reverse complement strand
GATGCACCTCGTGGGGCGATAGCCGTGAATACCAGGAATAGTTCAAGGGCAAGATAATCTTGGGTTTGCTGTCGACTTCGGGGCACCTGACGACGTCCATCAGTTTTCGGTCATGTGCATCGAACCCGGTGGCTGTCGGATATGGTACACTCGGGAGTTTTTGGCAGAAGTGGGACTCGAACAACCGTATTCTAGGTCTGGCAGATATTGTGGTCGGCGCTGACCCACTGGGGTACCGAGGGAATCATACCGGTTTCTTCCCTATTTGGACTACCAGCGTGGACCAGATATTGTGACCTTGGTACTATTTTTCCTACACTCCGACCTAATACTTGGTAAGGGTGTACGGGTGTACGGGTGGTGTTTGGTGGGGTGAGTGTTGATTTAGAATACGGTGGTTTGACTTTTAATCTTGCAGCCGGGGGTTCGAGCCCCGCGTGCGGTAATATTAGGAGAATCGACAACTGCGCCGGGTCCCAGTTGACTGCATAGCCAAAGGGCAGGATTTGAGCGTTCCAAGCTGAAAAAAACTGGTCGATTTTTGGCTGATGCACCTCGTAGGGGCGATAGCCGTGAATACCAGGAATAGTTCAAGGGCAAGATAATCTTGGGTTTGTTGTCAACTTCGGGGCACCTGACGACGTCCGTCAGTTTTCGGTCATGTTGTTGATGGGCTGTTCTGAGCATCGAACCCGGTGGCTGTCGGATATGGTGCGCTCGGGAGTTTTTGGCAGAAGCGGGACTCGAACAACCGTATTTTAGGTCTCGCAGATATTGTGGTCGGGGCTGACCCACTGGGGTACCGAGGCAATCATTCCGGTTTCTTCCCTATTTAGACTACCTGCGTGGGTCGGATCGGCAGCTGTCAGACCAGGTTCCCCCCTTTCATAGTTTTGGTAGGTACTTGGTAAGGGTGTACGGGTGTACGGGTGTACGGGTGGTGTTTGGTGGGGTGAGTGTTGATTTAGAATACGGTGGTTTGAGTTTTATTCTTGCCAAGAACTATTGAACGTGGCACTGCCTTTGCTGTGTGGAAGAAGTCCAGGGTTCGATTCCCAGAGCAGCCCGTTAATAGCGTAGCTGA
>NW_011646002.1:1328-2780 GCF_000223845.1 Gregarina niphandrodes | reverse complement strand
AAAACCTGTGGGAGATCGAGCTGCAAGACAACTTGAAAGGCTAGTTGGTGATGAAGCATCGATTCCAGTGTCATTCCAAACCTCGTTGTGGACAACAATTTTCCGACTACCGAAGACTTTATTGATGCAGCAAAAAAGGTTACCCCTGTTCCTGACGGATGCATCATACAGGAGAAGCTACTAGTTCAGGCAAAGTCGGGCTTAATGTACGTACCTGAAAGGCTAAGGGCTCGTATATTATTATATTACCACTCCAGTAGAGTAGGGGCACAGAAGATGATTGTTAGAATCAAGAAACACTTCTACTGGCCCTTGTTAGCTAGAGATTGCGTCGACTTTACCGCTGGTTGTCTTACTTGTCAACGACGTATGAATATGGTCAATCTGGTTGGTAAAGGTGTGTTACTATCCACGGACTTCAACATACTGGTATCTGTTGATGCCATCGGACCATTCATGTATAGGGAGAAGTCTTACAATTTAATCACGACAACGTTGGTATACTTGAAGATGGTACACTCTTGACAACATGGAACTTGGTTTACTCCATGTGGATCTGTAGCCTAGGTGTACCGATGAGAATGCTTACTGACAGTGGAGCCATGTATGCTGGAAGAGACTTCTGTGACAAAGTCGAGTCATTGGGTATCCGAACCAGCAACGCGACACCGCAATACCCTCAAGGTAATTCGATGGTGGCGTCATTCCATCACTTCCTCAAAGGTGCATTGTCCAGGACAAGTGTGAATAACTGGTCCTTTGAAAAAGTACTTGCCTCGGTACTTTACGCGCATCAATCCACTCCGCACATTTATACGGGCGAATCACCTTGCAGACTACCTGCGGGGAATGACATGGTACTCTCACATTTTCAATCATGGACGAGCTGGGAAACTCTGGACTTACGAGCAGCACATCGATATAGTCTCGTTACTCAGTTACGTTTCGAAGCGTTTGAACAAGCCATCAGCCGACAAGCACTAACATCCACGAAGAAGGATGACAGGAAGTTCGAGCTCGGTGATGGTGAAATATATCAATTAACTAAGAAGGACAGCGAGAAGTTAGTAAAATACTACGGCACCGACAAACTCATGCTTGCTTGGTCTGAACAGATGCGAATTACCAAAGTTCTACATCCGCAACAAGGGACTTATTTACTAGAATCTGTCTGGCATAAAGGCTTTAAACGCCAAGTAAATAAACGCAGCCACGTTGTTTCCATCCAATGCCAACCAGAGGAGAAGGCAGACCAATAATGACAATGATCGACCGGATGTCACGATGGGTGGAAGCAGCGGTGGTCCCCGACAAGTCTGCCCATTGGGCGGCAGCGACATTTGTTCGGCGATGGGTTGCGCGATACGGAGTACCCAAACAACTAACATGCGACAACGATAAAGCCTTAGCGTCATCATGAAGGAGTTGTTGGACCTATTGGGGTGCAGAGCC
>NW_011646002.1:322-947 GCF_000223845.1 Gregarina niphandrodes | reverse complement strand
ATGCCCTAGAGGACAAGGCATTCGTATGTGGCGTCGGCTTCGGCACGGTAATGCCCACCCAGGAGGAGCTCAGGTGAAGTGCAGAGCCTGCACGGCACTTACACAAAACGGGAAAGCGGTCGTTAGACAAGGGATCATCGGCATTGGATCGAGAAACAACTGGCGACCAGTCCTGCCGACAGAGCTATCAATTCAGGTGGCGCAACGGTGGCACACAAGCCCACTTGGCGCACACCTCGGCGCACGCAAACTCATCAGCCGAATGAGCCGCAAGTTCATGCTGGTTAAGGCTAAGGACGCCATCACTCAAACCGTCCGAGAATGTACAACATGCCTACAGCGGAAAAGACCTCCGAGAAAACTGGGGCTCATGCAGTCGAAGCCGCCTCTCTTTCCTTGGCACACGGTGGCTATGGACTTCTGTGGACCCTACGCCACCTCGAGCAAAGGATACCGTTACGTATTGGTGTTCGTCGACCACTTCACCAAGTGGCTCGAGTTGGTGCCGACGAAGGATCAGTTAGCCATCACGGTGATTGATGCTTTCTACCGGTTCGTGGTTTGCCGGCATGGATGCCCAAACCGCCTTCTGAGTGACAACGGGCCGCAGTTCAAAGCCGCCTTG
>NW_011646002.1:0-302 GCF_000223845.1 Gregarina niphandrodes | reverse complement strand
GGCATCGGATCGAGAAACAACTGGCGACCAGTCCTGCCGACAGAGCTATCAATTCAGGTGGCGCAACGGTGGCACACAAGCCCACTTGGCGCGCACCTCGGCGCACGCAAACTCATCAGCCAAATGAGCCGCAAGTTCGTGCTGGTTAAGGCTAAGGACGCCATCACTCAAGCCGTCCGAGGGTGTACGGCGTGCCTACAGCGGAAAAGACCTCCGAGAAAACTGGGGCTCATGCAGTCGAAGCCGCCTCTCTGACGAAGTCCACAGGACCGGACGCGGGTAGGTACACCCGACACCTACGA
>NW_011646001.1:1843-2406 GCF_000223845.1 Gregarina niphandrodes | reverse complement strand
GATAAGAATGGAGTCAGAAGAGTTCTTGGAATTATGGGCTATTACAGGGCATTTATTCCGAATTATGCTAAAATCGCTCTACCTTTGTCTAAATTGTTGAGAAGGGATCAAAACTTTATTTGGACTGAGGAACAAACCAATGCGTTTGACCGGCAGTTCTGTCAAACTATGCCTACGGTGAAGAACTCATAGTAGAAACCGATGCAAGTGATTACGCGGCTGCGGGAATCCTTTCATACAACAGTGATGGGAGGTTAATCCCAATGGAGTTTATGTCGAAGACTCTATCCCAGGTAGAAATAAGGTGGCCAAGCCGGGAAAAGGAAGCTTATGCAATAGTAGCGGCGTTAAGAAAATTCGGCGTTTACATTCGAGGACGGAAGTCAATTGTTTACACTGACCACAAAAGCCTGAGTGGACGCGAAGAAAGGGAAAATTGCGAGATGGGCTACCACACTTCAAGAATACGATTTAACCATACGGCACAAGAGTGGTGCCGAAATGATGCATGTGGACGCGTTAAGTCGCCTAGAGAAAAGCGATACTATAGTGGAAGATCGCGT
>NW_011646001.1:0-1823 GCF_000223845.1 Gregarina niphandrodes | reverse complement strand
TAGAAACCGATGCAAGTGATTACGCGGTTGCGGGAATCCTTTCATGCAACAGTGATGGGAGGTTAATCCCAATGGAGTTTATGTCGAAGACTCTATCCCAGGTAGAAATAAGGTGGCCAACCCGGGAAAAGGAAGCTTATGCAATAGTAGCGGCGTTAAGAAAATTCGACGTTTACATTCGAGGACGGAAGTCAATTGTTTACACTGACCACAAAAGCCTGAGTGAATGTTTACCGCGAAGAAAGGGAAAATTGCGAGATGGGCTACCACACTTCAAGAATACGATTTAACCATACGGCACAAGAGTGGTGCCGAAATGATGCATGTGGACGCGTTAAGTCGTCTAGAGAAAAGCGATACTATAGTGGAAGATCGCATGGTGTGTCCTGTAACAATAAATCAAGTAGATTCTCCGTTACCCAGCTTACGATTGATCCAAGAAGAACAAAGTCATGTACCAAATACGGAAGTTCAACGTTTCGGTCTCGTGTTAGAGCAAGGGTTACTGTTCCACCCGAAGGGTGATTCCAATCATTAGTCACTTTCACGAGAGCGGGGTCGGGACCCGTTGTGGAACGGTACGAACTTTCAAGTCCTGTCAGAGATTATTTTGGTGGCCAAAGCAAATGCAACGGGTGCAGCTCTATATAAAGTCATGTCTGATTTGTCAACGAAGCCGTTGTGGTACAGAGCGATTTCAAGGACTAATGCGTTCGTTTCCAATTAATCAAGTCTTCGAGAGCATGCATATTGATTTCTGGGCACCCTCAAGTTGTCAAGTTGTAATCTTAACTATGATAGATGGGACATCAAGATGGGCAGAAGGTGGGCAGAGGCTGTTATTGTTAGAGATAAAACTGCAGACACAGTGGTTTCAAGTTTTATTAAATCCTGGGTTCCATATGGAGTTCCAAAGGAGATTATTTGTGATAATGAAAAGTCTTTCCACGGACTGATGATGAGGGAGTTGGCCAAGCTTATGGGTACAGAACTTGTAGCTATTACCCCTTATCATCCTCAGGGTAATACCCCGGTTGAATCCTTTCATCGGCATTTAAGGAAGCACTTCGATAGGATCAGACGGACGGGTGGTTTAGATTTAGAGGAGGTATTGGCGCTTACAATGTATATATACAGGACTAGCTACCATACGGCACTTGAAGACACACCAGGTCGTTGGCTTTTTGGTGTCTCAGTGACCATGCCGGAAGAGCGGGAAATTGATGATTTAATGTTTGACACAAACGCTAGTCGAATTGAGTGGTTACAGAAAGAGAGGGGCCAAACTCTCGAACGAATGAGACTCTGAAAAGAATATTCGGAAGAGGAACGAACAGCGAAGAAATACCAAAGTCAAACGAGGGATGTTAGTCTTACAAAAAGATCCAGATCAAGTGGGCAAGAAACTCTGGAATTTACCCAAGAAGCTGATTTCTGTAAGTGAGTCAGGCTATCGGGCACGAGTTCGAGATATCGGTTCCGGAAAAGTTCAAGAGCGACATTGGAGTCGATTAAGACCCATTGATCCTCCTAAGAATCCAGAACAATTCAACTCTTGGTTGAATGAATTTGGTCAGGAAGGAATTGAACTAGGAGACGAAGATCTTTTAGAAGAATTAGGAGCTGAGACCCAAATCCCACAAGTTTCTCCTTCTTTAGAAGACTCACCCGTACAGGATTCGAATCTGTTTGATGAGTCGGAGGCAGAACAAATTGAAGAAAGGCGAATCGCGTTACCTGGTCTAAGTAGCGGTTTGTTCCGTTGGCGCGAGCGCGGGAGGCTATGGAGCGAATCACGTAACGCGGCAGATCTTGTGGATATT